>NC_082388.1:25933997-25941497 GCF_031168955.1 Gadus macrocephalus
AATGTGGTATTATAAATTGGATTTTATGATTATAATTCATAGGATTATAACATGTAGGTTATGATTATGACATGTAGGTAATGAAGTGTAGGTTATGATTATATAACATGCAGGATTATAACATGTATGTTATGATTATAACTTGTAGGATCATAACATATAGGTTATTATTTAAGCTTGTAGGATTATAACATTTAGATTATGATTTTAGCATATGGGATTATAACATGTAGGTTATGATTATAAGTAGAATCATAATGTGTAGGTTATGTGTTAGTGTTATAATATACAGGATTTAATATCATTTTTTACGAAAAACATGTAAGATTGACTAACTTGTTTGATTATAATAATACATGTGATCAATAATTCTCGCAGAACACTAGAAGAGCCACTAAGGACAGGAATAGATTAGGGAACAGATTCTCTTATATTTATTTAGCAGAATCTGCTCAGAGCTTTGTAGGATTAAACACCATGAAAAATGCTTCATCCCATAGACAAATACTTACTACTGATTTTAATCATTTGACAAGTAGTCAGAGCATTTATTAAATGTTGTTATAATATATTGGTTGTTAATCATAATGAAGAAAAGAATAGATCAAGCATGAAGTACAATTAATAAAGTATTTAGTTTTCATTTGTTGGATTTATACTAGTTAATGATTGTCCAACCATATCGCTATCCCTGTTGAAATCAATATAATAATCGATACATAACATATTCCCCATGCAGTCCTAATACCGAGGTATTCTGGTGGGGGGGAAACTGGATCAACGTCTGCATTGCTGTGAAATATCCATATATCTGCAGTGTTCCGAACGGTACTGCAGCAGTCAAAGCAAAAGTGTGATGCAGCGAAAATAGTTCCTGCTTACATAATTGCGCTGTTAGACCACAGATATGTGGTGAAGTCTCGCTACACTGACACCCACGGGACCTCTGCTGACATTATTATAACACTATTCTATTATTTTAGAAACCCTTTTCTGCAGACTAAGTATCCTGGTGTACTCCGAAGCATTGACCATGATCACAACACAGTTCACTGCCGGAGTTAAACTGCAGTTATCTTGAGTTCAACGCAGAAGCGTTCGTCAGGAGCTACAAAGCCAACCTCAGATGGCCTGTAACAGTTTCATGATCCTAATGATGATCATGTGATCATGAAATTCTATTGAGGATCATCTGATTCTAATGAAGATCATGGGATTCTAATGATGATCATGTGTTTCTAATGATGATCATGTGATTCTAATGAGGATGATGTGATTGTACTGAAGATCATGTGATTGTGCTGAAGATCATGTGATTGTAATGATGATCCTGTGATTCTAATGATGATCATGTGATTGTACTGAAGATCATGTGATTGTAATGATGATCCTGTGATTTTAATGATGATCATGTGATTGTACTGAAGATCATGTGATTGTAATGATGATCCTGTGATTCTAATGATGATCCTGTGATTGTGCTGAAGATCATGTGATTGTAATGATGATCCTGTGATTCTAATGATCGAGTGATTCTAAGGATGATCATGTGATTCTAATGATCGAGTGATTCTAAGGATGATCATGTGATTCTAATGATCGAGTGATTCTAAGGATGATCATGTGATTCTAATGATCATGTGATTCTAATGATGACCATGTGATTCTAATGATCGAGTGATTCTAAGGATGATCATGTGATTCTAATGATCATGTGATTCTAATGATGACCATGTGATTCTAATGATCGAGTGATTCTAAGGATGATCATGTGATTCTAATGATCGAGTGATTCTAAGGATGATCATGTGATTCTATGAGGATCATTTGATCCTAATGATGATCATGTGATTCTAATGATGATCAATTGATTTGCACTATCCTCAAATAGAAATATTGGAAAAATATTGAAATCAGATGATTCCAAAACTATATCTAACGAAGAGGAAAGGTAAATAGAGAGTGGTAATTAGAAGTAAAGACTGGTAAATAGAAGTAGATAGAGTTAAATAGAGGTAAAGAGAGTAAAATAGAGGAACAGAGAGGAACTGAGAGGTAAATAGAAGTAAAGAGATGTAAATAGAGTCAGAGCTAAAGAGTGGTAAATAGAGGTAAAGAGGGTTAAACATTGGTAAAGTGTAGAAAGGAGAGGTGAAGAGAAGTAAAGAGATGTAAATAGAGGTCGAGAGATTTAAAGACATGGATCCGTAACATTAAAGTGTGGAGTGTGGGTGTGTTTGTGTCTCTGTGTGGGTGTGTGTGTGAGTGTCTATATCTGTCTCTGTGTGTGTGTGTGTGTGTGTGTGTGTGTGTGTGTGTGTGTGTGTGTGTGTGTGTGTGTGTGTGTGTGTGTGTGTGTGTGTGTGTGTCTGTGTGTGTGTTTGTGTGTGTATGTGTGTGTGTGTGTTTGTGTGTGTATGTGTGTGCAGGATGCTGTCCTACTCTCTCTGCTTCCTAACGTCATTACCTCGCCGTCACCACGGCAACCAGACGGCCTGCTGCCACCGCCATACTTTTCTTTAGGCAGTTATTAAATACAGGTGTGTGTGTGTGTGTGTGTGTGTGTGTGTGTGTGTGTGTGTGTGTGTGTGTGTGTGTGTGTGTGTGTGTGTGTGTGTGTGTGTGTGTCAGGAGGGAGGGGGTCCATCAAGGCTGTCTACAAGCCAATCAGAACGCAGCAAAGCTTTTCAGCGAATTAATAATCGTAATCATAAAATCTCTCCCCATTCATTACTCCGCACCCCATCTAGCATCTACTTCATTACTTCATTACACACACACACACACACACACACACACACACACACACACACACACACACACACACACACACACACACACACACACACACACACACAAGTGCGCACACGCAGTCACATACGCACACACACACCGGCACATGCAGGGTTTAATATATCTGAAAGGTTCAGACACATCCTCTGCCTCACTAAGCCTTCTGTTCATCAATCACACCCACAATGACGTCAAACATCCAGCCTGCATCCACCCTCATAGCTCTACACATCCACCCTGCTAGCCCTACACATCCACTCTGCTAGCCTCCACCCTGCTAGCTCTACACATCCACCCTGCTAGCCCTACACATCCACTCTGCTAGCCTCCACCCTGCTAGCTCTACACATCCACCCTGCTAGCTCTACACATCCACCCTGCTAGCTCTACACATCCACCCTGCTAGCTCTACACATCCACCCTGCTAGCTCTACACATCCACCCTGCTAGCTCTACACATCCACCCTGCTAGCTCTACACATCCACCCTGCTAGCTCTACACATCCACCCTGCTAGCGCTAACATCCACCCTGATAGCATCGAGCCTACCTTATCTAACATTCACCCTGCTATCTCTAGTGGTAGCCTGCTAGCTCTAGTGTTAGCCCTGCTATCTCTAGTGTTAGCCCTGCTAGCTCTAGTGTTAACCCTGCTAGCTTTAGCGTTCCCTCTACTCAGTGACGAGTTGGGGCGTAGCTATGGCTTAGTTTAACAGGGAGGTTGCATTGGTTTGGATTCAATATTTTAAATACAAAATCTATAAACAGTATATAATATATTAAATATTATTATTTAGTTTGTATCTTCAAGAAATTGTCAATTTGTGTTGGCCTAATTCGAAAAAAATATATTTAACCCAGAGTGGGCGTCCGATTTGATAATAATTTACTTTAAATCTCAGCCAGTTTCCGCTCAAGGTTACCTGGTTGTGAATTATTGAACCAACACAGGTCTAGTAGTTCATACAGTGAGAGGTCCCGGTGGGTATCACGCCGGCCGGTCCGACTCCCCAGCACTACCCCTCTTAGCGTATCGTTTCCGGGCCCTGAATCATTGATGTCTGACCAGGTTCTCGGTTCAACCCGTTCAGATCATAACCAAGAAGACGTGGGCAGCTATACTCAGACAGTACGTTAAATATAGAACAACAGCGCATGGATAAGCGAACCGCGGGGAGGTTCAGTGTTCTCAGAGCTCCAATGGCGAGACCGGGGTTCTGACCGTCAGACGCCAGCAGACCGGCTCTGGGCTTAGACCCAGGTCTGGGCTTAGACCCAGGTCTGGGCTTAGACCCAGGTCTGGGCTTAGACCCAGGTCTGGGCTTAGACCCGGGTAATCCCTCCCACCACCCTGGGCTTTGAGTGGTCAGAGCAGGGCCCCAGCCCCCTGACGCCTGGGCAGAAACAGGCACTGAGATCCAAACCACAACCTGCATTGCATCTTGGGAATTGTAGTTTTGTGCTTTAGTTCTAAGAACCCCGTTCCCTCCCCGTTCTGGCGACGCTGTGCTGTTAAAACAGGTGGCCTTTTATTCTACATGTTACTATTACTAAATCATGTGCTTTTATTCATGTTTTTTTTAGTTCAGCTGTTTCCTACTTTGGATCCAAATACTTTATATAATCATTTAAATATATTTATATCCACAGTAACTTAATTTGAAATTAGTCTTTTGGAATCAATAATGAGCTATACTGTCAAGGCCTCAAACTCGACTAATATGGCTGCACGTTGAATTTAGTTAAGACAGTGCAAACGCAAAGACCATGTGGAAGGACATTTTGCATAATGATTTATTCACATAATATTATTTTTTCACATATATATATTTATATTATTGCTGCAATTCTGAAGCCTCTGAGATACCCCAGGAGCGGCCCTATGCTGTCCCGTATCTCATATGTCATTATTAACGCATGCTGATTAGTACATTTCACAGGATGCAAAGAAATCAAAAAGTCTTTAGTTTAAAGTTTACATTTCATAATCTATCCATTCTAGTGATGCTTCGGTAACATGCCTCTCAAAGTCCATGGGGGGGGCTCTACCTGGGGTGGGGGGGCTAGCAGCCCGTTGACAACAGACCGTAGTTTACCGTAGAGCTGGCGGCCGCTGGTCTCCGGGGGTGGGCGTCTCCGGGGGGGTTCCCGGCGGCGTTCCCGTCGCGGTCCTCTATGTACATTGTCTCTCCCGGGGGGGTGGGGGGGTGAGCCGGGACCTCTCTGTCTCCCGGTCCAGCGGACCGAGGGATGCGGAATGTTCCGGTCCGGTCGGCCGGGACCGTCCGGCGGTTGCGATGATGATCGAGGGGTCGAGGGGCCGAGGGACGGGTGGTGACGGGGTGTTGGTGTGTATGGTGCGCTCGGTAACGCCTGTATGTGGTTGTCATGGCAGCAGCTCCGTACCCTGTGTGAGATATACAGAGCTGAGGCCATGGGGGTGTTGGCTGCGGTGATGCGTTCGTCTTCTTTTAGGTGTTTTTCTTTTTTTCGAGTTCTAATCGTTTCAGATACTCTTTAACGAGGTAATGGCGTAGAAAGATGTATGTTTCCCGGAGATCGTAGTTTTAACCTAGCCTATGGATTTAGGAGCAAGAAATAGTTTTAAAAGAAAGGTAGCATTCTCTCTTAGCGGGGTTAGCTTTAGCATGGGGGCCGTCTGAGCCCGCCAGACGGCCGCTCGCCGCTCACATGCGCATGCATGGACACGCAGAAGCTCTTGCATACGCAACACATACGCAGGGGGTGGGGGGGGGGTGGGGGGAGCCGCTTAGCTCCGCCCCCGCGATGCCAAAAGAGAAAAGGCCGAAGGGGGACTTCAGAAAACTATCCTTAGTGACTACACTTTTTCTACATAATATCTCTTAAGGTATTTACTTTCTCTCCTATTTATTTTTTTCGCGTTAGGTTAGAAGGCACCTAGTGTGACCTAGGCGGAGCCGAGCTCAGAGCTCAGCCCCCCCGCTGGGCGCGCCTCCACGTGGCTCCTCCCCCTCCGGCGGCCGCCGCCGCAGCACCCTGGGGTCCTTTCCTAACTGAAGCTTAATCTAACGAGATGGAGCGAGGCTGCGGCGGGGGTGGTGTGGAGGCCTTTAGAGAGTTTAGAGGTGGTGCCCAGTCCCTAAGGGACCCCAGACCCCAGTCGTACGCTCCAGCAAGAGGAGGAGGCCCCCCCCAAAGGGGGGCGCAGGAGCCCCCGGAGGTCAGACGTAGGCCGACTCGCTAGACTGGGTCCTGCCAAGGTTGGGGGCCTGGGAGAGGTGGGACACGTCCTTCTTACGCACCTCACAGATGGACTTCCTACGCGCCTGCACCCCTCTGACGGCCGTTTTAATCTTCCGCCAGCCGAGGTGGTTGAGTTCTGCTAGGTTGAGCAGCACACAGATGCCGCTAACGGCGAACATGAAGACCAGAAAGACGGTCTTCTCTGTCGGCCGCGATACGTAGCACTCAACCTCCTTCACACAGGGGTAGCGGTCGCACTCAAACATCCCCGGCACATTGAAGCCATACAGGAAGTACTGGCCCGCGAGGAAGCCGATCTCGAGGACGTTGCGGAACACCACCTGGATGACGTAGAAGCGCGAGATGCCCTCCTGCCGCCGCACCTTGGCGCTCTTGCCGTGCGGCAGGCTGCGCGCCATGTTGGGGATCTCCTTGGTCTCCATGTCGTGGTCCTCCTTGCTGCTGTCGTTCTGCACCAGGATGCCGTTGATGTTGCGCAGCTTGCGGGCCGCGTGGTGGTCGTGGCGGCCGTGGCCCCCGTGGCCAGTCTGGCCGTGCGCCTGGTGGGCCACGGTGGCCCCGTCCATGTACGGGTGCAGGAAGGCGTAGCTGCGCTCGCGCTGCTTGGCCGACTGGTGCACCGAGTAGGTGATGAAGCAGAGGCTGGGCGTGCACACCAGAATGATCTGGAACACCCAGTAGCGGATGTGGGAGATGGGGAAGGCCTTGTCGTAGCAGGCCTGGTTGCAGCCCGGCTGCATGGTGTTGCAGATGAACATGATCTGCTCATCCTCGTACACCTTCTCACCGACGATTCCTACGATCAGGATCCGGAAGATAACCACTACGGTCAGTAGGATCCTGCAGAGAGGGGGAGGGGGGTGGGGGGGGGGGGGGGGGGGGGGAAGGGAGGGGGAGGGGGAGGGGAGGGGGGGGGGGATATGGGTAGGGGGAGAGGGATAGAGATAAAAGAGAGGGAGGCGGGAGGCGGGGAGAAGAAGGGGGGGAAGATGGAGGCAGGAAGGGGGACGGGGAGGATGGAGAAAATAGAGAGGGGGAGGCAAAGAGATGGAGGAGGAAGCGATGGCGAAGGAGAGAGAAAGGGGAGGAAATAGTAGGGGGAGAGTGGGATTGGATAGGGGGGGGGGGGGTGAAGAGATGAGAGGGGGGAGGAGAGAGATGGGGGGGGGTTGGGTGATGAGAGTGGGAGAAGAAAAATTCAGAGATGGGGGGGATGGAGAGATGAGAGGGGGAGAAGAGAAATGGAGAGAGAGATAGGGGTGGAGAGATGAGAGGGGGAGGAGAGAGAAGGAGAGAAAGGGGGTGAGGAAGGGGGAGGGGGAGAGAAAAAGAGAGTGAGAGGGGTCAAGAGAGAAGATGATAGAGACAGAGGGGAGAGTATAAGAAAGAGGGATAGAGAGGAAGATAGAGAGGAGAGAGAGGGGGGAGGAGACAGCGGAATAAATAGAAAGAGAGATGGAGA
>NC_082388.1:25946497-25948997 GCF_031168955.1 Gadus macrocephalus
AGGTAATTATGTGATTCCTAACTGTGAAATATAACCTAATATTGTGTAATAACTTCAGACTCCTCTCCTCACTCCTCTCATGGCCTCTGGTTTCCCCCTACATCCAGAACAGTCATACAGTTCTCCGAGTACATTCTGTTCCCTAACAACAGAAAGACTTCATGGCTTAAAAAACAGCGCCTTCAGAAGTCTTGTGTCTGAACTCATCAGGAGACGTCTCATCGACCGCGCCGGACGCACTTTGAGCCCTGGAAGCGGCGATCCGTCAGCCTGGTGGAGCCACGTGGGGTGTGGGGGGGGGGGGGGGGTGTCGGGTGGGGGTGTGGGGGTGTGTGGGGGGGGGAGGGAATCACTAGCATGACTCACGGAGGTTCACCTCTAAACCAACAGCAGTGCGATGCTCCTGCAGTCTGCAGAGCTCCTTGCGCTCAGGCTCTGCGTCTCCCCCTCTGCAGATGTACAGGACTGCAGTGTGGACCAGAGAACACGACTCCCACTCTGAGACCGAGGGCATGAACACCGGCGGGACCCTTCACAACATATCTAACCCTCGTAAGAAGCACTTATTGTATTAATTGTACTAATTGCGCGATTATGAGATTATTTCCTGAAAGTGGAAGATGCTCATTTAACGGACAACATTTCTAAGAATGCCCTTCCACACGCCCACATGGAAACACAAACACACAGGTCTGCACGCACACGCACACACACACACACACACACACACGTTCTGACACACACACATATGCTCACACACTCACACACACACACACACACACACACGGTCTGACACACACACATACGCTCACACACTCACACACACACACACACGCACACACACGTTCTGACACACACACATACGCTCACACACTCACACACACACACACACACACACACACACACACACACACACACACACACACACACACACACACACACACGCACACATGCACACACACGTTCTGACACACACACATACGCTCACACACTCACACACACACGCATACGCACACTCACACACACATGCTGAGACACACACACACACGCTTTCACACACACACACACACACACACACACACACACACACACACATGCACACACGCACACACACACACAAACACACACAGTTTCTGAAAGTAAGTTCCATTCTCCCAACCCTGCAGGCGTTTCACAGGAAGTGACATCACTCCTCACGAACTCTAACCCGCAGCGGTGGCGTCAGCGTCAGTGTCCTTAGCATTGTGATGACTCACTCTTTCGCCTCTCTCCATGTTTTAATGCCACTTTGGCAGCTCAAACTTTCCCCCCCCCCCCGCTCCATCCCTTAAGTCTCCCTATCCACTTCTCCGACTGGAAGACAAACACAATATGCAAATGACGGCTGGGAGCGGGCTGCGCGGCTTCATCAGCGCTTTTCTCTCCCAGCGCCAGTCAGCGCTTCTGCGGAGCCGCGGCCGAGTGCCACGCTAACACCCCAGTAATGAAGAGCTTGACTAATAGGCCGCCGCGCCGCTATCGACAGGGGAAGACGTAGTGCTAGCGTTTACCAAAGTTTCCCCCTTTTAGTTCTTCCATTGTTGTTGTGTCTTTTTTTACATCTGAAGTGTTCGGACGCTTTGTTCTACGGTGCCGTTCGATCCTCTAATCGCATGAGGTGAAATATTGATTTGAATTTGGGCAGGATAGTCGAGGTGCTCCTTAATGACCTGTCTCTGTACTGTCTAACCCCTACCTGCTCCTTAATGACCTGTCTCTGTACTGTCTAGCCCCTACCTGCTCCTTAATGACCTGTCTCTGTACTGTCTAACCCCTACCTGCTCCTTAATGACCTGTCTCTGTACTGTCTAACCCCTACCTGCTCCTTAATGACCCGTCTCTGTACTGTCTAACCCCTACCTGCTCCTTAATGACCTGTCTCTGTACTGTCTAACCCCTACCTGCTCCTTAATGACCTGTCTCTGTACTGTCTAACCCCTACCTGCTCCTTAATGACCTGTCTCTGTACTGTCTAACCCCTACCTGCTCCCTAATGACCTGTCTCTGTACTGTCTAACCCCTACCTGCTCCTTAATGACCTGTCTCTGTACTGTCTAACCCCTACCTGCTCCTTAATGACCTGTCTCTGTACTGTCTAACCCCTACCTGCTCCTTAATGACCTGTCTCTCTACTGTCTAACCCCTACCTGCTCCTTAATGACCTGTGTCTGTACTGTCTAACCCCTACCTGCTCCTTAATGACCTGTCTCTGTACTGTCTAACCCCTACCTGCTCCTTAATGACCTGTCTCTGTACTGTCTAACCCCTACCTGCTCCTTAATGACCTGTCTCTGTACTGTCTAACCCCTACCTGCTCCTTAATGACCCGTCTCTATACTGTCTAACCCCTACCTGCTCCTTAATGACCTGTCTCTGTACTGTCTAACCCCTACCTGCTCCTTAATGACCTGTCTCTTTACTGTCTAACCCCTACCTGCTCCCTAAAGACCTGACTCTGTAC
>NC_082388.1:25954453-25983105 GCF_031168955.1 Gadus macrocephalus
TCTCCCCCCTCCCCCCCCCCCCATCATCTCGTTCTTCTCCCCGAGTCACTCCTCCTCTTTCCTCATCCCTCTCCCCCCCCCGCGAACTTCTTGTTCTCTCTCCCCCAGTTCCTCCCTCTCTCCATCTCGTTCTCCCTCCCCTCTCCCTCTCATTCTCTCTCCCCCTCCCTCTTGTTCTCCCTCCCCCAGTCCCTCCATCTCTCCTGCCCCTCCCCCCCCCCCCCCCCATCATCTTGTTCTCTGCCTCACTCCCTCCTTCTCTCCCCCCCCCCCCCCATCATGTCGTTCTCTCTCCCCCAGTCCTTCCCTCTCTCTCTCTCCCTCTCTCCCCTCCTCTCTCTCCCCCCAGGTGGTTCGTCTCCTCCTCCCTTCCCTCTCCCCCCAGGCGGTTCGTCTCCTCCTCCCTTCCCTCTCCCCCCCTCCCCCCCAGGCGGTTCATCTCCTCCTCCTCACCTCCCCTCTCTCCCCCCCTCCCCCCCGGTGGTTTGTCTCCTCCTCTTCCTCCTCCTCCTCCCCCCCTCTCTCTCTCTCTCTCCCCCCTCCCTCCCCCCAGGTGGTTTGACTCCTCCTCCTCTCTCTCCCCCCCGGTGGTTTGTCTCCTCCTCTTCTCCTCCTCCTCCTCCCCCCCTCTCTCTCTCTCCCCCCTCCCTCCCCCAGGTGGTTTGACTCCTCCTCCTCTCTCTCCCCCCGGTGGTTTGTCTCCTCCTCTTCCTCCTCCTCCTCCCCCCCTCTCTCTCTCTCTTCCCCCCCTCCCCCCCGGTGGTTTGTCTCCTCCTCTTCCTCCTCCTCCTCCTCCCCCCCCCCCTCTCTCTCTCTCTCTCTCTCTCTCTCCCCCCCCTCCCCCCAGGTGGTTTGTCTCCTCCTCCTCCTCCTCCTCCCCCCCTCTCTCTCTCTCTCTCTCCCCCCCCCTCCCCCCAGGTGGTTTGTCTCCTCCTCTCCTGTGATCCAGACAGCTGATAACGTTGTGTAATATATCATACTGTATCTTAGATAACTTCTCCGTGATGCAGACCTACGATATCTACAGGCTGGGCAGGGAGCGTGTCCGCCCTGCAGAAGGACCCAGCTCAGCATGATGTCATGATGATGTCATGATGATGTCATGATGATGTCATGATGATGTCATCCTGTTGTGGATTCACTTCATGAGAGCAGCTGCAGATCCTTCTGACACACACGCACACATACATGAACCCAGGACACAAACCCACCCCCCCCCCCCCCAACACACACACCCTGCACACACACACACACACACCCTGCACACACACACACACACACACAAACCCACCCCCCCCCAACACACACACCCTGCACGCACACGTACCCAGCATACACAGACACACACACACACACACACACACACACTTAGCACACACAAACACTTAACCAGCAAACACACACAAAAACTGACCCACCCACACACACCTCAAACCCAACACACACACACACACACACACACAGGTAACCAGCACACCCCCCCCAACCTCGTACCACACACACTCACACACATCCCCCCCCTCCCTCACACACACACACACACACACGTACCAAGCATACACAGATACACACACACACACAGACATGTACCCACAACACACACACACACACACACACACGTACTTAGCACACACAGATACACACACCCCCCCCCTCCCACAGACACACACACACACCCCCGCCCCCTCATACCCAGCACGTTGACGGTGGTGGCGGCCTGCGTGTTGCCCAGGGGGAAGGTGGCCACCTTGCAGGTGTACACGCCCATGTCGGAGAAGCCCACGTCGCTCAGCAGGATGGTGGCGTCGTGGGAGGACGGCGACCGGAACGTCAGCCGGCCCGCGTACTCCGGGGGCACCGAGATGCCGAACAGGGGGTTGTAGACGGCCACGGTGACGGCGCCCGTGGGCAGGCGGCGCTCCCAGGAGCTCTGGGTCAGGCTGAGGTTGGTGCCCACCTCCACCTGGCACTCCAGCGTCACGTTCTTCCCCAGCCACCGCGTTCACCTTCTGGGGCACCAGCACCTGGCTGGCCCGGGCCCGCGCTGGGACAGGGAGGAGCAGAGGGGTCACGGGTCAACGGGGGGGGGGGGGGTCCAGGGGTCACGGGGAACAGAGGAGGGGGGACAGGGTCGGAGGGGGTCACGGAGACAGAGGGGTCAAGGGTCACCGGAGGGGGTCCAGGGGTCACGGGGAACAGAGGGTACGGGGCCATGGGGGGTCAGATGGGGTGACGGGGAACAGAGGGGTCAAGGGTCATGGGGGGTCATGGGGGGTCACGGGGAACAGAGGGGTACCGGGGCTCCCGGGGGGACCCGTGTCCCCAAGGAGCTGGTACCGAGTAATGGGGGTGGGGGTCCCCAACACTGCCTGGCCTCCTCGTTCCACCACCAGGGCCGTCACATGCCAAACACAACCCTCTAGTGACATCACAAGTGGGGGGGGCCGCACCGCCGTCTACGATGGACAGAATAGCTGACCCGTGGGTACGGTCCACTGGGCAGGATGGTTACCAGTAGATACCAGAGTGGACCCTCCCACTAGTGGAGATGATGGTTAATAGGGATCCTTTTACTGCTGTTAAAGACATTAGCCATTAACCCGGAGGGTGAGTGGAGGCTATCGGACGAAAGAGGTGGATGCAGAGCCGTCGGGACTCGGCCGTTCTCCATCAATCAAGCTCACTTTATTTAAACACCGCTTCCCCTTCTCCATCCAATGCTCCAAATATCGGTCCCCCTGACGACAGCTTCGACAAACAAACAAATATAATTAAGAAAATATATTGAAAAGGCCAGTTGGATCCCTCCGCGCACGAGAAACAGATTGAACGGAGCCGGCTTTGAGTTTTGGCGAGACAGGAATGCCCGCCGTCATGGCAACCGTCTCCGAGGTTCTCGGACCGGCAGCCAGGAGCTCCGCTGCGGTCGGAGAACTTTTCCCCCCCCCCCCCCCCTCATCCTCCCGACCTCAGCTCAGGAATCCGGAGAGGAACCGTCGGAACAAACACCGAAGCTGAGGAACACGAAGCGCCCGCTGTCGTCATCCTCCTGGCTCCACACCAGAGGAGGAGGAGGAGGAGGAGGAAGAGGAGGAAGACGCTCAGGGAGAGAGCGGAGCACCAGGGAGAGAGGGAGGGAGGGAGAGGGAGACAGGAGGGGAGGGAGGGAAAGAGAGAGAGCGGGAGGGAGGGAGGGGGAGAGCGGAGCACCAGGGAGGGAGGGGGTGGAGGAGACATGTGCTTAGGAGATGACATCATCTGCGAAGAGTAGAAGGAGGAGGAGGAGGAGGTGAAGTCGAGCAGAGGGAGAGGAAGCAGCACCAAAGCTCGGTTGAAAAGCCACATCAAGGAAGAGCCCTGGACCTGGTGGAGGGAGAGCCACGACGTGGGGCACTAGGTCCCCAGAGGAACGGAGCCCCGCGCGGCCCGGCAGACGGAGACCTCCTCTGCTCGGCCACAACGCGGCAGCGGGCACGTCATCTGGGATCAAAACTGCTGAATCGCTTGGCAACAGACTGAGAAAAATTATATTGTTGCCTCGCCAGCTCCACATTCGTCTCGGGCCTAATAGCTCCTGTCAGCCCAGGAGAGGAGCGATAGGGAAATGAATTTCCTTTCCTTGTCACCGAAGATAAACTTCTCGCCGTTTACTTTTCACCCGCACAAAGGAATCTGAGCCTTCTTTATTTTATTGATGACAGGCCGGCCCTCATCCGTCTGAAGAGGTGACATGTATTCAAGGAGTAAAGCTTTAAAAACTATTGATTATGGAGGCCTGAATAATCCATCACACGAAGAAAAGGGCCGAATTGGATGGGTTGAAAATGTTGACAACACAATTGGAGATGATGTAGCATGTCTGCAATCAGCAGACTGACTACTATAAAACTCATAAACAGAGCTGAGTCCTCGTCAAAACAAGGAACCCATGGAGGATGATTAATCACCAGTATATCGTTAACCACGCTGACGAGAGTTCAGATCGTTTGACTCCTGGAGTTTCCCTCAGTGTCAACGGATTTATAATATTAAGCTAAATAGAAAACTAGAAGGTCTTGGGTCTTTGGGGGGGCATATCATTATATTAGCTCTCCGATTTATGAAGGAATTAAGTTTAGTTCCATACAAAGTCTTATGCAAATTACGTTTCTTAATTAAAATGTACTGCAAATACATTAAGAAAAATCTCTTCATGAACTGCATGCGTAGATGTGGAACTAATTTAATCTTCTATGGAGAGTATTTCACTCCACTGCTTAAGTAGTATTCATTAGCCTGATGCAAGTAATATTCATCAGCCTGATATTTTCCTATTGTAATATGAACTCAAGTCTCTGGAAGCTTTCAAACCATCCACGTGTCTTACAGAAGACTTGTGAGTTCAAGAAACTCTTTTCTGTCTCTCTCCTGCTATTTGAAGAGGTTCACCAAGATAATGCAGTAACCAACGCCCGCCTAACTAGTCTCAGAGCAGGGTTTAACCAGTAACCAAGGCTTACCTGGTCTCTGACCAGGGGTTAACTCATAACCAACACCTAAATAGTCTCAGACCAGGATTTAAACATACCAACACATAACAGCTTCTGACCAGGGTTTAAACATAAACCAACCAACTAACTATCTCTAGACCAGGGTTAAAATAGAAACACTAGACCACGTAAAGGTTAGGCTAACCCCGATCCATCAGTCCATTACATCCACTGAGTTTGTGAAGGAAGATGATGACCTGGCTGCTTCTGGCTGCAGTGAATAAGTAAGAGGAGGTGAAGTCGTGTATAAATGTTTCATTCCCGGGGACAAACTTACATAATCCAGCCCACCATGACAGAGAAAACGGAGCCCAAATAAATAAATAAGGCAGTCCGAGGGCCTTTTGAAAGTGGATGATTCAAGACAGACCAACTTCATGGAGCCAGTAGGTTCATATTCACGTTCCAGTGAGCCAACCACGCTGACGCAGAGGCTGCTAATCACCAGATTAGCAGCTTTGTGCTAACTTCAGCATTAGTTGGCTGCTTTAATGCTTTCTTTCAGAACTGAAAACTTTACTCATTTAATTACTCTCTAGCCACCAAAAAATTGTGTTTGTGTCATCGAGTGCCACAAACACCCATCAAAGTATAAATATTCGGATAATTTTAGAAAATAATCGTAGCCATTTTAAACTCCCTGCTGTCCCCTGCTCATCAATAGGACTAGTGAGGAGTCCTCATGTTGCCTAGAAGCTTTATTACCCGAGCGTCATGCAAATATCTTTCCTACCACACAACGGTGTCAACTGTAAATGTCTACTTCTACTTGGACAATATGCCAGGAACACAAACAAACACTAAAACAAAACTCAGAGCCTGTTTGTTTACGGGAAAAATCGGGGTGTTGCAGGACATTTCCGGGACATTTCCAGGACATTTCCAGGCCCGGAGAACGAAGCCCGAGGCAAGCCGCTGGGGTCCTCAGGCCCCCCCCCTGGTTGGCGGCGTGTCCCCCCGCCGCGTGTGAAAGCCATCAGTGTGGCGTCGTGTTCGCTTTGACCCTGAGGCGTCTCGCGACTAAATAAGTGGAGCTGCTGACACGCCGGGAAGGCAGACGAGCACGCAGCCACATTATAGACGTCCTGACGGCAAGGACGGCCCTGTCCCAGGGGAGGGACGGCAGCGGCTTACGACCACGGCGCCACGCACACACCGCCGATGTGGCTCGCGTGTGTGGCTCTATAACGTGTGTGTGTGTGTGTGGGGGGGGGGGGGGGGGGGGGGGTAACGTACACGCTCTGCCAGGTGCGCTGCCTGGTGGGGGGGTGGGGGGGGTGTGAACTTCCGGGGCGACAGTCAAGCGTTGACCCTGATGTCAACGCTTCAGAAATGTGTTTCGGTGACCTCTGCCCGCCCCCGGGAGACTGCCCCCCTACCGCCGTGCGGAGTCGTCTGCCGTCGCTGACCGGACCCCCCCCCCCTCCCCCTCCCTTTCTGCTCGCTTTTGTAGAAATCAGCTTTGACATTTCGGTCGATCTACATAAGAGCCGGGAGTCCCGTGTGTAACGCAGTGCAGACGCAGCAGAATCAAACCACCTCCATGTGATCCGTGGGGGATGAGCGGGAGGCTGCTGGCGGGGTGGACACTGGTGGAGTCACTGGGAGGGGGGCCGGGCCTGCAACCGCCAGGACAACACACCGTACCCCCATGACGTCATACTGTTTATACATTCGACTGTCAGCACATCCTACTGTACCTTAATGATACTCTACTATCCCTTAATGAGTTTTGAGTTTCCTTTAATGATATTCTACCATACATTAATGCTATTCTACTGTACCTTAATGATATTCTACTATACCATAATGATATTCTACTATTTAAAGTTATTGTCCTAACCCTTTATGACATTCTGCAATACCTTAATAATATTCTACTATCTCTTAATGACATTCAGCCATACCTTACTGACAGGGATTAAATGATTTCTCTGACAGATTTGCAGAAATTTCATGAAGAGTTTTAACATGAAATCTCATCAGCAACTGGAAAAGCAGACATGAAGAAATGTACAACGATCCCCTGAAAAGGTGATAAAAAAAAATGAACTGGATATCAAAAAGCCCAAACCACCACCACCACCACAAGACTCTGTGGATATCAAAAGCATTCACGACGCGGTCGGGTCATGAGACCAAGCAATCTCCATTATGGAGGACGTGGCGTTCTGAAGCCCGGTGGAGGACAGGAAGCCTGCCACACGAAGCCCAGTCGGCCGGCCCTCACGGACATCTCCTCGGAACACTGTGGCCGCACACATTCGAGAGCTGTGGTGACATCCCTGCCGTCGGTTACACAACCGAGACACGGAGTTGGGCTGGTAGCCCTGTGAGCGCGCTACCTCCCTGCACCGTGGACTGGGAGGTTTGAACCTGATTAAAGCCGTGCAACAATCCCAGGAGCTCTGCTACCAGAGACGCATTTGAGACAATGTTTGAAACATAGAAATAGACAAATCAAAACTGTGGTGAGAAGGACTGACAGTAATTTGGCAAACGCAGGACTGCTGCCGGTCTGACTGGTTTTGGCCGCATGGCACCCGGCCCGGCAGCTGGCGGTCCAAGGTGGCGTTCTGAGCCAGAGAGCATCCGGATGCCGGTGGCGTTAGGCCAAAAGATAGTCAAACACTTTAAACACTCACCGCGTGCCTACTTTGCGCTTGAGGGCCATCGGGGTGAAGCTGAGTACAGCCAGATGTTACCACCCAGTAGAATGGTACATTCTTCACGCTGGAAAGACTTCTTGAACAAAAGCACACACACACTCCTAACATATTCCGCGAGCTACGACCTCAACCGAACCCGCGCCGCGCACCAGCGGGGATTAGCTGAAGACTTGATCCCACTCCTCTTCCCGCCTGAACCACTGACGAGGGGTCAGCGCATCGGAGGCGTCTGAGCCGACGTGATCCCCTCCGCTCGAGCCCCGAGGCGTCTTAAAGCAGGGAGGCTGACATCGGGCCATGGTGTTAAAACAACAAAGGCTGCATTATCAGAGGCTGTGAACAAAACCCTTCTATCAAACAGAGACTGATCCACTTTTCCGCAGTGCAACATCACTGGATCTCAGATATAAGGACCGCCACTTTGACGAGGATGTTAAACAATGACCACGGGTGACTTCGGGAGCTGCCACGCAGGGATAGACCTGCTACCGCTGCAGGGGTTGAGACGGTGGATAGAGACCCACATCATCCACAGAGCAAGTGGGCATGAAAGGAGGGGTACGGCGCATTGAACACGACATGCGGGAGGAAAAGTGCGGAGGAGAAGAGACCAGAGGGCCCAGGGACGAGGGCACCCCAGCCACTGGATGGCTTCTTTGCAGGGGCCCCAATGTCTAGAGCTGAGACCGCACTCAGATATTGAAAAAGTAATCTGTCCGTCGCCCGGCACTTGGACTCACGGCACGCAGACGCCCCTGTGCCGGAGCGAGTCAGCTCTGCGGCTCACATCTTGGGTGAGAAGAGAAGCAGACCGAGCTGCAACAAGGCAGAGATGCTCCTCCTTGTTAAGGAAAACATGCGTCTCACTTAGGAGTAGGCTGCGGAGGTCCTGGTGGTTTTATTTTATCATCAATATGGGGAATGGAAGGCTCTCGGTATGGGAAGGCTGCTCCTAAGAGGCCCTTTTCGGTTGTATAAAGAAGAAGAAATCCCCTGCCACATGTTCCAGCCTACTGAGAGATGGGCTGAATGGAACCACAAGAACGCTGGATTGTGTTTGAAAAACACAAGAGGGGAACGACAGCTACATTTTTGGTGAATTTATAAATTATTTATTTTATATTTAAAAAGAAAATAGAAATCGCTTTGAATTTTACATTTAATATCATTCAATTTAGGTTTCACACAAATATTTTTTTGTTGGGCTTCTCTCCCAATTGCTGCTCACGGCAGGAAATTTGAAGACCATCCAAATCCATAATTTGTGAGTTTTTTTCTCTTTTTTTGGTTACAGGGAACAATGGACGAAACCAAAACACATAACAAAATCTCCACAAGGAAAACGATATCCCGCCGACTGTAAACCGTACGGTAATCCATCGGCAGAGGCGATGGCTGGGAGCACGGAGGATGTAAACTCTATTGTAATCCATCTGCAGAGAAGCTTCCGCACAACAAGAAGGGGAATACTCAAGGGGTGGGCCCGCATGACGTAGCCTAGTTTCAGAAGACTGTGGTCTTTCGCAGGAGTCCTCGGAGAGACGTTGCTACAGCTTTCCATCTCCGGTCTCGGCCCGTGCTGGGAGGAGTACATGCTAAAGTGTCGGGTCCGGTCAGAACCCAGCCTCCTGAATGGAGGCCTGTTGGTCCATTCAACACTAGACAAGGTCAGAGCCCGGTGTGGAATGTACAGCGGCATAAACGGGCTTAACTATTTCACCCAGAGCCAGCACGGGAAATCTGCTCCACTGGCCTCATTTACTGAAGGTTGTTAGTGGGGATTGGATGAAGAGTGAATAATTGGAAAATAACAGAACACTGAAAACAATACAGTTCTTTATGAAGGGCACTGACTCTACCCGCCGCTCGAACCGCGCGATTAAAACTGCCAGCGCCATGGCCCCGGTTAACGTTGGTTGTGGCTGGAGAAAGGAGAGACTGAGTTTGCGAAGTGCACTTGTGTTTCTAAGTAGGCTTCCGCCGTCCTTCTGGTGTCTCATCCATTGTTTACATCGGTATGCAATTAGTTTCCCCCAGAGTGGCTCCCGGTGCATCACACGTGGGTCCCTGCCGCCTCACAGCGCTCCACAAGAGGCCTGGGAATAACCAGCCGGCCGGGCGACAGGGAGTGCTGAGGGCTGCTACACCTGCTCGGGGCCCTATCAGACACTTAGGGGCCGAAGTAAGGGAGCCACCGTTTGCTTTACGACCACCCTCTCTTCCCGCAGGAACAGAAACAGCTAGATACTTGGCAGGAGTACCGGACATCCTGTAAATGTTCCACTAATGGTGGTCAAACAAACGTCGTTATTATGCGATGGCCCCATCAGAGAGACTATCAAAAACACGCATGCCTACACACCTTCATCACAGTTGGTTTAAATCAGGACGGGTCAATGTTAATTGTTAACATGCTGAACATGCTAACATTCTTTGACTGTTTCCAAGTCCAGCATCGTATTAATCATTTAAAGTAAGATCAGTTATGTCAACTCAAAGTATCGTTGTGGTAGAATGTTATTTCAGGACAGGTGTATTTGGTCATCATTACGACGGTTAAAGGCGGATGACGTTTTGGTTCTGGCGGTCGTATGAAATGAACCTCTGAGGAACACATTAATGAGACCGCCCGGCCGGTTGTCTGATAATGGACTGGATCCAACTAAACACTGCCCATCAGTCAGGGCATTAAGTGACTCATTAAAATGGCCAGCTGGCATCCCATCTAGATACTTAGTGAACTCTTAGTGAACATTACTCCGGCGCCAATATGGCTGCTACTTAAATCTCCAAGCTGTCCAACAGCGTGTCCGTCGGGGTGTCCCCCCTTCTGGGGTCTGAACCCTCGGGTCCACGGAGCGTTTCTATGGCAGCCGCGGTCAGCATCCTTCCCCCTGCAGCGAGTCAACTTTCCACCAAGTTCCCCCCAAACCCATACAAACACGACTCACTAAACATGAGGCAAAACCCGGACTAAAAACTGTAACCCGTGTCTGATTTACCTCCCAGTTATGCACTTAAACTGCATTGAGCCTCCAACATTTATAACCAGACTTCCCCGGCAGCACGCCGGGGAGAGACGCATGGCTGTTGCACTTCAACTTCTCCGCGTAAAACCGCCACGTCTGCTCTGAACGGTGCAAATAAGACGACCTACCCGAGATGCAGTAGAGGAGCAGGTGGAGGACGGCGAGCCTGCCCTGCCGCTGAGGGGTCTTCCAGAGCCGGGAGGGGGACATGTCGTCGGCGCTAGTGGGCTCTCTGACGGTTTCTTCTCGACTGGGGAGCCTCAGCAACCGCCCGACGCGGACTGTGGACCGTACCACTCCCACCCGGACCGCGGGGGGGTGGCGGCCGCTCACCTGCCGCGGGGAACCGACGCTCGTGGTGACGGGGGTCTGCCGCGCACCCCTCCCCCTCCGTCCCCGGATGAGCCGCCCCTGTACACATTACGTCATCTTTATTGAGGAGCATAGATTGTGATCGGTGTGTGGTCAGTGTTGCCAGATTGGGGCTGGAAATCGAGCCCAATCTGGCAACAAAGTGTGTAGTCGCGGTGTGTGTCTTCGTCACCGTACCCCCTCTCGCGTGTCTGTTCGCTTTATGGACATAAAGACGTGCCGGAGGAGCCTGTAACTTTGCAATTGGATAAACAAAACGCCAATAGGCCTATTTTCCCTCTCCAATAGACCTGAATGCCTTTATTTAGACACGACGTCTTTATGGGGGAAATTACACCGAATGACACATACATACGGTTCACAAATTTATTATTATAATAAATATGAAACTGATTTGTTTTAATGGTCAGTAGGGCCCAGGGCTGTGTTAAATGCGCTCGTATAACGTCTCTGTTCACTGGATGGAGGCCGAGATGGATGTTGCGGACGGCCCCTCGTTTGGGGGTCTATAAATCGAGCAGGTTGCATTAATTTGACGTGGATGTAGGGGTAGCCCTGTGTCAGGTTACCAGGTTACCAGAAACACAGAATGAAACAGCAGGACGTCATTGTCCGCTGGCCTCCAGTTCATCTCCAGAAAGTGGACCTGCTGAAGTTTAATCTGACCGAAAGGTTAGGGAGGAGTGGAGAGAGATAAATCTAAAGGTTTACACAGGAGAAGGGGGGAGAGAGAGAGAGAGAGAGAGAGAGAGAGAGAGAGAGAGAGAGAGAGAGAGAGGGGGAGAGAGAGAGAGAGAGAGAGAGAGAGAGAGAGAGAGAGAGAGAGAGAGAGAGAGTCGAAAGACAAAGATTGTGAGATAGGGTAGTGAGAGAGAGAGAGAGAGAGAGAGAGAGAGAGAGAGAGGTGCCAACAAAGCATTTTTAATGAAGCCTCTGTTAAAAATTAAAAGGCCTTTATGCTGCCCACCCCTCCACAGTCTTTACGGTAGCAGACTGTAACCTAGGATACGGTAAGAACATTAGGTTTCACTTCAACTCCACCCATCAGACCCCAGGTCCCTGTCTCCCTTTCTGTCTCTCTGTGTTCCTGTCTGTTATTCTGTCTCTCTGTGTTCCTGTCTCTCTGTGTTCTTGTGGCTCGTTATCTCTGTGTTTTTGTCTCTCTGTCTTTCTGTGTTTCTGTCTCTCTGTGTTCCGGTCTCTTTCTCGCTTTCTCTCTGTGTGTGTGTGTGTGTGTGTGTGTGTGTGTGTGTGTGTGTGTGTGTGTGTGTGTGTGTGTGTGTGTGTGTGTGTGTGTGTGTCTGTGTCTGTCTGTCTGTCTGTCTGTCTGTCTGTCTGTCTGTCTGTCTGTCTGTCTGTCTGTCTGTCTGTCTGTCTGTCTGTCTGTCTGTCTGTCTGTCTGTCTGTCTCTCTCTCTCTCTCTCTCTCTCTCTCTCTCTCTCTCTCTCTCTCTCTCTCTCTCTCTCTCTCTCTCTCTCTCTCTCTCTCTCTCTCTGTCATGTTTCTTAATGAGTTCCCTGAGTACAGCAGAGATATCCTCCCTGGTTCGGTTGTGTGTGGACCGACTGTGTTTCACAGAGAGGATCCTCTTTTCAGTGGTCCTCCCATCAGAGAGTTTAGTGTCCATCTCATCCGGATCCGGATGAGTTGATGGGAGGTATTTATAGACTTCAATGGTTGAAATGATTGGAAGGTAAACACACAGACCGAGCAGCGCGGTCCAGACGACCGGGGATTCAGCGACAGCAGGTGGGGGGTTTAGAGAGGAGGGTTTGGGAGAGTGTTCGGGGCTGTTGTCTCTCCCGCTCTCTAAGAGCACTTAAAGCGCACTGAGGAGCATTCCGCAGGGACGAAGCACCCGGAGACACGGAGCTCGAGTGGGCCTCGTGTTTGTGGTTCAAAATAACCTCAACGTTACACGGTACACAACCACTCAAACCAGGTTTTAAATCCTGGTTTTAAAGTGTGAAGCGCTGAGTTGAACAATAGATGAGATATTCGTGATGATCGACTTTAGGTTAAATAATGAGCTGTGACTGCGTCGGGTATCGTTTCTCGCATGGGGCCGTTTAAATGGACTTAGCCTCTGAGAACATCTTCAAATGAGGATTTCTGACAGCCTATCTCATGCACCACTGTATGCGAATTGGTGTGTGTGTGTGTGTGTGTGTGTGTGTGTGTGTGTGTGTGTGTGTGTGTGTGTGTGTGTGTGTGTGTGTGTGTGTGTGTGTGTGCGTGTGCGTGCGTGTGTGAGGGAGAGGGAGAGGGATCTGCAAAAGATAACTAACTTCTGACCTCTGGTGGTCGAGATGCAAATCACCACTAAATGTTAAAATCTATTTGACTATATAATATCTATCTGTATTAATATACATAAATATATTTGCATTTATATGTATCTATTTTTTGTAAAGTTAAAAATTTCTGATACAAATTACGAATGCCTTTCAGTAAATCATCCTGAAACTGTTCTGTAATTTTGATATTTCTTAATTTCACGTCTCTTTTTGTTTATTTTTCTTAGAGAAAAATGACAATGTCAATTTGGTTTCTCCAATCATATCTCTTATACTCTTTCGTATGATATTATATATTATATTTTACAAAATATATATCATTATATTGGCAAGGGCATTGTACATTTTCGATAATATACAAACTGATAGCGTGTATGTTTCATTATGATATTTATAGACTATTTAATGTGGCAGTTGGTATAGTTTACTAAATAAAGTCCTTTATTTTTCGTTAGATGGCAACATATGTTTTGTTTTTAATTAACAGTTATTCAGTCAGGACTACATTATGAACAATGTAACTAACAATGTAAATCAGAATTTATGCAAATGGCAATTACGATTACTGTTCATTTCTAATTTGTTTAATTTATTTTTCAAATGACAAAAGTGTATATTTTAAATGTGCATGTAGATTTGGATTGTATTTGTCAAATGTATTATTTTACTTAGATTGCAATAAGAAAAAAGTACATTTATAATGCAATACTTATTTGCATTATAACTTTACTTCTGAATGTTAAAATTTGTATTGAACATTCTAGATAAAACAGAGACCGAATGTACATTTCAAGATTACAGATTTACTTTATCCCGTCTGCCACACAAATGAATGTAAACCAGCTGTACACCTGGATTACTGATCCAAAATAGTCCCCAGATTATCAGAAAAGGTCATACAACGTCATACTCATGCAATGTAACGTTTTTAAAAAGCAAATCTCTGGTCTTTTAGCTAAAAGGCTTAATACCCTATGTTTTAAAAACAGATTATGAAACGGAAATGATTTAGTCAGAACATTTATTAATCTGTAACTTCCGATACTTTATTTATTGTTTTAACCTACTTGGGTTTGGCTTTTTGGTATTTCATACTTCATGATGTAGCAGAATACAAATATATACGTTCAATATTTTTTGTCTGTACCTAAGATGCTGAAGGATGACCCTGGTCTCTTCTGTAATGTTTGAAAGAAATTCCAGATGAGAATACAGATTTAATCAAGTAAATTATCCCGCATTAAATACATTACAAAACTATGAATAAAGGTACTGATCCTAATCACATCATTATTACCCCTAACCTAACCCTTCCCCTACCCCAACCCCTAACCCTGACCATAACCCTAACCCTAACCCTAACCCTAACCCTAACCCTGACCTTACGCGAGTGGCTTCCTGTGCGTCCTGAGCCCGAACAGGAAGTAGTGCGTGAAGACGCGGCGGAAGGCCTTGTCCCGCAGGCCGTAGATGAGCGGGTTGAGCACGCGGGGGAAGATGACGAGCGAGAGGAAGAGCAGGTACTGGACGTTGCGCGCCATGACGACGCCGAAGCTCAGCATCACCAGCGAGCTCATCGCGTTGAAGGTGGTGGAGGCCAGGCACAGGCACAGCTGGAGCATGTGCAGCAGCACCGTCCGGCGTGCCGCGCTCGCCCGCGACCCCGCCGCCGCCGCCGCCGCCGACCGCCCTGCCGCCGCCGACCGCGCCGCCAACAGGATGCGGACGTAGGTGTACAGGATGACGCCGCCCACCAGCAGGAAGTAGACCGCGGTGAACGCCGTGTTGATGCGGCCGAAGAGCGCCCGGCCCAGCGCGGCCTTGCGCTGGCAGGTCCGCTGCCGGGCGTTCGGCCGGTCGTCCAGCGCCAGGAAGTACAGCAGCTCGCTGACGGGGTCCACCGCCGCCACGCACCACACCACCGTCAGCGTGGCGCCGGTGCGGCGCGGCGTGGAGACGCCGGCGTGCCTCAGCGGGAGGCAGACGGCCACGTAGCGCTCGAGGGACATCAGGGCCAGGGTGAAGGGCGCGGCCGTGGCCACGGCGTCGCCCAGCAGCAGCAGGAAGACGCACGGGAGGCGGCCGAGCCGGGCGCGCGCCACGGCCACCAGGTAGAGCGCCACGCACACCAGCAGGTGGAGGGAGTCGGAGAGGAGCAGGTGGCCGAAGAGGAGGTAGCGTGACGACTCCAGGAAGCCGGGCCGCCGGCCGAGGGAGAAGAGCATGACGCCGTTGACGTACAGGCAGAGCAGGCAGGGCGTCATGGAGACGAACGCCTTCGCCGCCACGCCCGAGTTCTGCGGCTCCGAGCCGTTCTGGGACATGGGCGACGGAGCTGGAGACGGAACCACACACACAACGCAGAGTAACACAACCACACACAAGGCAGAGTAACACAACCACACACAACGCAGAGTGACACAACCACACACAAGGCAGAGTAACACAACCGCACACAAGGCAGTGTGACACAACCACACACAAGGCAGAGTAACAACAACCACACACAATGCAGAGTAAAACAACCACACACAAGGCAGAGTAACACAACCGCACACAAGGCAGAGTGACGCAACCACACACAAGGCAGAGTTACACAACCACACACACCGCAGAGTGACACAACCACACACAAGGCAGAGTAACACAACCGCACACAAGGCAGAGTTACACAACCACACACAAGGCAGAGTAACACAACCGCACACAAGGCAGAGTGACACAACCACACACAATGCAGAGTGACACAACCACACGCAGCTTGAGTGTTCCTGGGGCATTACCTCGTCACGTAGAAACACTCAAACTGTGGTTTAGTTCTTGCGGTTAAATGACGCATTACTTTAGGATCTAGGATCGTCTAGTATAGTCTAGCAGTGGTCAGCTACTAGTCTTTCAATACCCATCAAAAAGGTTGTGGCTTCGAGACCCGTCACCACAGACCAGAGCCTACCTGCTCTGGATAAAAGCGTCTGCTAAAGACGCCCGAAGCCCACACACTAAGCACCTCTCCTGGGCGGCCAGCCCTGTGAAGCCTCTGATCACCACACCACGGCTCCCGATGAAAGCTCACCTTCCAGACGACCTTCTGGTGCTGGGACCATCTCGTCTCTTCATGGTTCAACACATCTGTGTGTTGATGACATCACGGCCCGAGGGGGGTCCCGTCCACCAATCAGGAGGCCGGACGAGTCTGCCAGGAGGGCTTGTGATGAGACGAAGAGTGGAAGTTCAAAAGTTTTTACCCCAAGAAATGCTTATTGCATTATAACTTTGCTTCTGAATGTTACAATTTGTATTCAACATTCTAAATTAAACGGACAGAACGTACATTTCAGGATTACAGATTTACTTTATCCCGTCACATAAATTAATGTAGGCCTACTGTACACCTGGTTTACTGATCCAAAATAGTCCGATTACCAGAAAGGGTCATACAATGTTATGTTTTTAAAACACAGATCACGTGGAAGCATGGAAGTTCAAAAGTTTTGACCCCACTGTGTTCATCGGCCAATCCTCCAGACGCCTCTCACCTTCTCCCGTCTCGTTTATTAACCTCAGTTTCAGACAGAACTAAAGGTTTACCAAACGTTTCTCTTTTGATGATGGATTTAGTCATGGACGTAAAATGAATTGGAGGTTAATCCTAATTGTATCACACTTAAGAAACATCACATCCAAATGTTCAGAAACTCTTTAGGAAACAATAAATGGTAGGTCTGTACCTCAAACATGACACCATTGCTCGGGTTTAACCATAAACAATATTAAACTAACGTATGATTTTGTCTTATTGTGTATATATTTAGGCACACAAACATATAAGTAATAACTAATACTTGAAACTGTATTCCTAAATCAGGGAAGCAAGGCTTAGGATTGGACAGGATGGGGACAGCACTGACCTCTGACCTCACCATGACCTTAGAACCCTAAATGTTTAACCTGTAACCCGGTGCTGATCAGGAACATCCCGGGTCTGGTAAGAAGAAGGAACCTGAATACATCCTAGGGTGAATGTGCTTTCTGGATTTCTCTGAGGAGATCTGGATCATGAAGAAATCTGTATCACAAACACCGTCTTCTGATCTGCATCCGGCCACTGAGGTCATCTGAGGTCGTCTGAGGTAATCTAAGGTCAACCATGTCAATAACATTTGGTGAAATTGAAGCCATTCTAGAATTGGATTAAATTTCCTCTGAACATCAGAGCCATGAGATCGAGAGGACCAAGGAGTTGAGGCCAAAGGGTAAATGCAATGCACGCATACTAACACACATGAATGAATGCAAACACACACACGCGCATGCATGCACACACACACACACACACACACACACACACACACACACACACACACACACACACAAAGCATGCACCCACGTACACACATACAAGGGGGTAGACAACACCCTAAGTGTTTTGATGAACAGGAAGATTGTGTAAAATGATCTCTAATGAAGGTGTCATCATGTTTCCTCTCCGTGTAAACATCTGTCACAAGGGCCATGGCCCCATCAATAATTCATCTGTTTGTGTCGGACAACATGGTTCCTCCGAGAGCCCATTACCGTCGACCTCCTCCAGAGAACTCCACTCACAACAACAGCTCTGTCTTCTGGAAGGTTCTGACAACCGCAGCTGTAAACTTTCAGCCGCCGTGTTGACCTTTAACCTCTCCTCACGCTCTCCTTGCACCAGGAGGCCTCCAGGTAGGCCTCTTGTCATCAAGGTCTGACCGGGAACCTTCGAGCTGGATCCCAACCAACTGGCGACTAGCTCGGCTAACTAACCTAGCTCGCCTAACTAGCCTAGCTCGGCTAACTAATCAACAAAAGACTCTAAATCAAATAAGCATAAACTTTGTATTTTATTTCAATCTTTTTATTCTATTATGCTTGTTCTACTCAGTTTATATAGTGTTAAAGGTGGACATTATATTGGTACTATT
Organism: Gadus macrocephalus; assembly: GCF_031168955.1. NCBI lineage: Eukaryota > Metazoa > Chordata > Actinopteri > Gadiformes > Gadidae > Gadus > Gadus macrocephalus. The sequence goes on from NC_082388.1 coordinate 25,972,305, forward strand.
ATTAATAATACAAGGACCCTTGGGCACAGGAAGAAAACACCAACACTCAATGTTAATTTTCTATTTCCATTCATTTATTCTCACTCTTCCAAGTCAAGATCATAAATACGAAAAAATAAGACAATCAACCCAGAAGAGACATGAAATCAAAATTAACAAAAATACATCGGAAAAAGGCAGGCAGAAACCTCAGTGCTCATAAAGAAATAAACATTTAGTCTACATTGTGAAGACATGACAGTAATACATTATATTACAGTTCATATCGCATCATAGCGTATCAAACTACTATATGATGAACCATGACAGTAATACATTATATAACATCTCATTTCTCCCCATAGCGTATCAAACTACTATATGATGAACCATGACAGTAATAGATGATATCACAGCTCATGTCTCATCATATCAAATCAAACGTGAAGTCACGATTCTTCCCACGGCTCCCAAGTCGTGCCGTTAGGAATTAGCTGCAAGAGAATGAATTGCTTTAATGATATTGTACTGACACACAAATCTATTTTAACTTCATATTCCATCAATAGTATAAAATCCAGGCTCAGTAAAAGGTTCTTACCATAGGAAGCCTTCCTTAAAGTCAGTGAATTTGTGCCGGACCATGAATGAAGCGATGGCATCTGCTACCTGTAGGCAAAATACACTTAAACTTAGCCATCACATCTGCTACCTGCAGGCAAAGTACACTTAAACTTAGCCATCACATCTGCTACCTGCAGGCAAAATACACTTAAACTTAGCCATCACATCTGCTACCTGCAGGCAAAGTACACTTAAACTTAGCCATCACATCTGCTACCTGCAGGCAAAGTACACTTAAACTTAGCCATCACATCTGCTACCTGCAGGCAAAGTACACTTAAACTTAGCCATCACATCTGCTACCTGCAGGCAAAATACACTTAAACTTAGCCATCACATCTGCTACCTGCAGGCAAAGTACACTTAAACTTAGCCATCACATCTGCTACCTGCAGGCAAAGTACAGTTAAACTTAGCCATCACATCTGCTACCTGCAGGCAAAGTACACTTAAACTTAGCCATCACATCTGCTACCTGCAGGCAAAATACACTTAAACTTAGCCATCACATCTGCTATCTGGGGACCAAATACACTTAAATGATATCTGTGTAGCTAAACCCTTTGTCATAAAGGGTAGGTGAAGGGTAAATTAAGGGTAGAAAGGGTTAACGAAGGATTAGTGAAGAGTTAGTTAAGGGAAGGCAGGGTTCATTAAGGGTTAGTGAAGGAAGTGCAGGGTTAGTTAAAGTTTAGTGAATGTAAAGTAGGGTTAGTTAAACTTTAGTGGAGAGTTTGTAAAGGGAGGTTGAGTTAAAGGTTAGTTAAAGGTTAGTAAAGGGAGGGTTAGTTAAGGGTTAGTGAAGGGAGGGTTTGTTAATGGATAGTGACGGGTCAGTGAAGGGAGGGTTAGTTAAGGGTTGGTGAAGGGAGGGTTATTTAAGGGTTAGTGAAGGGAGGGTTAGTTAAGGGTTAGTGAAGGGAGGGTTAGTTAAGGGTTAGTGAAGGGAGGGTTAGTTAAGGGTTAGTGAAGGGAGGGTTAGTGAAGGGAGGGTTAGTTAAGGGTTAGTGAAGGGAGGGTTAGTTAAGGGTTAGTGAAGGGAGGGTTAGTTAAGGGTTAGTTAAAGGAGGGTTAGTTAAAGGAGGGTTAGTTAAGGGTTAGTGAAGGGAGGGTTAGTTAAAGGAGGGTTAGTTAAGGGAGGGTTAGTTAAGGGGCGCTGACCTTGTCTGGGGCGTCTTCGTGGACGGCGTGTCCACACTGAGGGAGGACCTGGAGCTGGAACTTCCCTGAGGGGTGGAGATCGTTCACGGGTCAGGTCTTGTGTTTATAATATAGATCACATGTCCTTGTGTGTGCTCTGAGTGAGACTACGTTACCCACCTTGCATCTGTCCGATGGTCAGGTCTTTGTCCAGCCGGTCCACTCCTACAACACATCACATCAGCACTCCTTCTCAACTGTGCTCATATTGTCTATGAATGAAGCCATGATCCACTTCATCCACAGTTGAATAAGACAGTGTGTGTGTGTGTGTGTGTGTGTGTGTGTGTGTGTGTGTGTGTCAGTGTGTGTGTGTGTGTGTGTGTGTGTGTGTGTGTGTGTGTGTGTGTGTGTGTGTGTGTGTGTGTGTGTGGGTGTGTGTGTGTAGGTGTGTGTTTGGGGGGGGGGGGAGGGTACCTGCGAGGAGGAGGAGCTTGGGGGAGGTGCAGGAGAGGAAGAGGGCTGACAGACCTCTGAACCAACCGGTCCAGAACCGCTCAGTCCTGGAGAGATCCACCCGCCACTCAAACACACTGCTGCGCTGTCTCTAGAGGGAGGGAGAGAGGGAAAGAAAGAAAGAAAGAAAGAAAGAAAGAAAGAAAGAAAGAAAGAAAGAAAGAAAGAAAGAAAGAAAGAAAGAAAGAAAGAAAGAAAGAAAGAAAGAAAGAGAGAGAGGGAGACAGAGAGAGAGGGAGACAGAGAGAGAGGGAGACAGAGAGATCGAGACCCACAATCAACCACTGGGAGGCGCCAGTTGACCGCTGCCAGTTCAATAGATTAACTGTCATTAATATAAACAACTGAATAAAGTGTTGATGAATCATGAATAGAACAGAGACAGACAGACAGACAGAGACAGACAGACAGACAGAGAGACAGACAGACAGAGACAGACAGACAGACAGAGACACAGACAGACAGAGACACAGACAGAGTCAGAGACAGACAGACAGACAGACAGAGAGAGATTCAGACAGGCAGACAGACAGACCCATGTCCCACCTCTTGTTCTTCCTCCTTCAACCGCTTGCTATTGGATTGTTCCTCGCCCTCCTGCTCTTCCTCCTCCTCTTCCTCCTCCAGGATCCCCCCTCCGATGGTGTTGGTCTCCCCCGCCCTCCTGCCTTGCTCCTCCTGCCTGGACGTTAGTAGAACAACGCTCATTGAACAACGTTAAAGCTGCCCTATGTGTGCCTGTCCTCCCCTCATCGGCCACTGGGGGCTCCAGTGAGGCTACGGTTATGTGTCGTTAGCTGTGACGTTAGCAGTGTCTTTTTTAAATGGTTTACAACATTTAAAAATATAGATAATATATGTTGTATGATATAGGTCATGTATGTTGTACGAGATACGTCATGTATGTTGTATGATATAGATCATGTATGTTGTATGATATAGGTCATGCACGCTGTATGATATAGGTCATGTATGTTGTATGATATAGGTCATGCACGCTGTATGATATAGGTAATTACGTTGTATGATATAGGTCATGTATGGTGCACGATATAGGTCATGTATGATGTACGATATAGGTCATGTATGATGTACGATATAGGTCATGTATGTTGTACGATATAGGTCATGTATGTTGTATGATATAGGTCATGTATGTTGTATGATGGTGTCATGAGGACCCAGACTCACTTCTTCACCTGACCCCCCATGGATACGCGGGCTGACTCGATGTTCCGGATCTGTCCGCTCTTCACACTGGGAGAGAGATCGCCATGGAAACCACCGTTTATTTGCCGCTGTCATCATCTTATCACGGTGCATGTATGTGATGTATAAATCCCTCGATACATAAATGAAGGCTATGTTAGCAAGTTGAGCGGAGGCATGGTTGAGTCTTGTGGATATTGTTTGAATCACAGACCGACGGCTTGATGGGGTTCTCTTACAGAGCCGTTATAATGAGCGATGGTGTCTTTAAAATGTGCCACACACCGTAGCGTTAGACTAAAGGTGTCAGGGAACCCTAACGACCCTGACACCGATTAATATAGTAAACTAAACAATGTTAAACTTGATGATATTTAGCGTGTCTCTCACCTCCACTCAATGGCGTTCTCCAAGGACTTGAAGGTCTTCGGACGGCTCCGCAGAAAGCTCTGCATGCTGTTGAGGGCCTCCATCGCGGTGCCTGCACACAGGAAACCCAGACTCAGACTGTGAACCACAACATGTAACATACAACACACAAGCTGGTGTTGTACACCGGAAACACTCGCTCAGACGTTGTACCATAACGTGTAACATACAGACAACATACAACATACATGCTAGTGCCTGCACACAGGAAATACATCAGACACCTCACGGTGTACCACAACATACAACATACATGCCTATAATATACCACTACATCTGACATATGACAGCATCATGGTGTTGATGTTGACATGTTGAGGCACGCTACAACATTTGACAATGCACAACAACGTGTTACACATGACAACATAGAGCGGGCTGTTGCCACAGCAACCAACCCCCCCCCCCCCCCCCCAGTACCTTCCACCACGTCGATGACACACAGGCCCAGCAGGGACGGGATGTGATTGGCTGCGGCCGCGTGGACGGCGATAGCCCCGCCCATGCTGTGTCCAATCATCAGGATGGGGGGCGGGGCATCCCCGTACAGAACCTCCACCACCTTACTGATGTCACTTCACATTTGCATAATGATAAGTGTCATTCTCATGTTCCCATAATATTAATATCATTCTCATATTCGCAAAATAACAATACCATTCTCATATTCACATAATAATAATAAATATTACTTAATATTCACTGAATAATATTATTCATATACTATATATGTTTCATATTCACATAACTCCCATTCCAATAACTAAACATCTCATTCTCATTCATTGTGTCTACAGACTCCGTAGTAAACCACATCTTGCATGTGAAACTCTGGTATGGTGCGAGGTACCAGGAAATAGAAGTTGCTAATCGGAACATCCTAGATTGTGGGTCTGAGAGGTACAGTTTGACCGAAGAACAATAAAATGTCAGGGAAAATGCTCTTTTAATCTCAAAATCTAGAATGCAACCGGATGCTTTACGAAAATGTCCAATCTACCACAAGACAACCTGCATGCCGTCACCTCATTGGTTAAACTGCTCAGACTGCTTACCTGGCCATGGTCTCAGCGGACAGGTCTTCAGAGTCCTGCACCTTGGTGTCTCCTGCAGGAGACCACAGACCATGACATGAAGAACCAACACATCATCATCTGGTTCCACCAGGGGAACCCTGAGGAGAACCAACACATCATCATCTGGTTCCACCAACAGGGGAACTCCGAAGAGAACCAACACATCATCATCTGGTTCCACCACTAGGAGAACAAACACACCATCATCTGGTTCCACCTGTGGAACCCTGAGGAGAACCAACACACCATAATCTGGTTCCACTTCTAAAGGAACTCTGAGGAGAACCAACACACCATCATCTGGTTCCACCAGTGGAACCCTGAGGAGAACCAACACACCATCATCTGGTTCCATCACTAGGAGAACCAACACATCATCATCTGGTTCCACCACTAAGAGAACCAACACATCATCCTCTGGTTCCACTTCTAAAAGGAACCCTGAGCAGAACCAACACATCATGGTTCTGCGTCCCTCAGCCTCTGGTTGAGGGACGCAGAACAGCCGTTGTTGTCAGGCTGTGAGTCAGCTCGGCCGGGCTGGCCTGAGACGCGCGTCACTGAGACAATAGATATTGAGTTTCTAGGTTCTAATGGCTCCAGTCTTGTCTGCTGTTCTCCTCACCGTGACCTCGCAGATCCATGGCAACGACCCTGCAGTTGATCCGGCCACAAATCACCGCCTACAAACCAGTGATACACAAGATACACATGTTACAGACAAGATACACATGTTACAGACAAGATACACATGTTACAGACAAGATACACATGTTACAGACAAGATACACATGTTACAGACAAGATACACATGTTACAGACAAGATACACATGTTACGTACAACATACACATGTTACATATACATGTTGCAAACAAGATACACATGTTACATACGAGATACACATTTTACATACAACATACGTGTTAACATACAACATGCACATGCTACATACAATATACATGTTGCATGCGACACGTGTGTTAGACAAAAAACATGTAAAATACAATAACCATGTTACATTGAACATACACGTGCTACATGTGTCACATACAGCATACAACATACATGTCACATACAACATACATGTCAGATACAGCATACATGTTACATACATGTTACATTGAACATACACGTCCCACAGACAGCCCTGGGCGGCGCTACGTCGACTCACGGTGAAGACGGCCCAGGACAGCGCGGAGTGGCCTCCTCCGTGGAGCAGCAGGAGCACCGGCCCGCGGGAGCCGCTGCAGTACAGCCGGAACACGTGGGGCCCGAGTCAAGGAGCCACACACACCTTAAAGGGCCCTGAGTCACCTGGGCTGAGTCACCTGGCCTGAGTCACCTGGCCCGAGTCACCTGGCCCGAGTCACCTGGCCCTGAGTCACCTGGGCTGAGTCACCTGGCCTGAGTCACCTGGCCCGAGTCACCTGGCCCTGAGTCACCTGGCCTGAGTCACCTGGCCTGAGTCACCTGGCCTGAGTCACCTGGCCTGAGTCACCTGGCCTGAGTCACTTGGCTTGAGTCACTTGGCTTGAGTCGCCTGGCCTGCGTCACCTGGCCTGAGTCACCTGGCCTGAGTCACTTGGCTTGAGTCGCCTGGCCTGCGTCACCTGGCCCGAGTCACCTGGCCCGAGTCACCTGGCCCGAGTCACCTGGCCTGAGTCACTTGGCTTGAGTCGCCTGGCCTGCGTCACCTGGCCTGAGTCACCTGGCCTGAGTCACTTGGCTTGAGTCGCCTGGCCTGCGTCACCTGGCCCGAGTCACCTGGCCCGAGTCACCTGGCCCGAGTCACCTGGCCCGAGTCACCTGGCCCGAGTCACCTGGCCCGAGTCACCTGGCCCGAGTCACCTGAGTCACCTGGCTTGAGTCACTTGGCCCGAGTCACCTGAGTCACCTGGCTTGAGTCACTTGGCCCGAGTCACCTGGCCCTGAGTCACCTGGCCCGAGTCACCTGGCCCTGAGTCACCTGGCTTGAGTCACCTGGCCCTGAGTCACCTGGCCTGAGTCACCTGGCCCTGAGTCACCTGGCCCGAGTCACCTGGCCCGGGTCACCTGGCCCGGGTCACCTGGCCCGAGTCACCTGGCCCGAGTCATGTCGTCGTCAGGCAACATGCACCGATCAAATGAACCCTCTCTAAGCTGTGTTTGTGGTGAGACTGCGTTTCCTAGGTTACGGCTGTAGCCGTAGCAACACCAGGCGGAAGGGGAGGAGCAAGGATATGTCTTTCCCGCCGTTGGTCTCCACCTCCACGTCCTCGATGGTGAACTTTGATTTGACTCGCTGAAGTACATGAACTGCGACATGCCGCCGGTTGCCGCGAGGCACCATCGCCCGGCAGCGGGCAGCCGGCTATGGCAAGCCGAGTGTGCCACAATTCGACTTCAATTAAACGCGTTCTGAAACGCCAGCACGCGTGCCCAGAACGCGTTTTGGTTTTCCAGAACGCGTTCCGGCGTTTCAGCGCACGCGCCCAGAACGCGTTCCGGCGTTGCAGCGCGCGCGCCCAGAACGCGTTCTGGCATTTCAGCGCGCGCGCCAAGAACGCGTTCCGGCATTTCTGCGCGCGCGCTCAGAACGCATATTAGCATATTAACAGCACGCGTGCTGTTTTTTAATTATGTTATCATAGTTGCCACGGCACTTACCATACACAATGTTCGGTCAAGTAGCTTAGATAGTGTATAGTCAAAGTGTATGTACTTGTAGTGTTCACCACCTCCACATTAACCACCTAATTTGAAACATCTTAACATCTTTCGACTTTAAGAACGACACAACAGAAAAGATTCGCGAAAGAAGAGCTCTGGTCTCGACTGATGTTGTCTGTGTGTTTGCCCTAGCATATGATCAGGTGAAAACGGCTCAAATCTATTGGCTGAGAAAATTGAGGGGAGGAGCGCATTAGCATATTAACAGCACGCGTGCTGTTAATATGCGTTCTGAGCGCACGCGCAGAAATGCCGGAACGCATTCTTGGCGCGCGCGCTGAAATGCCAGAACGCGTTCTGGGCGCGCGCGCTGAAACGCCGGAACGCGTTCTGGGCGCGCGCGCTGAAACGCCGGAACGCGTTCTGGAAAACCAAAACGCGTTCTGGGCACGCGTGCTGGCGTTTCAGAACGCGTTTAATTGAAGTCGAATTGTGGCACACTCGGCTTGCCATAGCCCGCTGCCGGGCGATGGTGCCTCGCGGCAACCGGCGGCATGTCGCAGTTCATGTACTTCAGCGAGTCAAACCAAAGTTCCTTTCCCCCAATTCCTTCTCAACCATGGCTCAGATAACCCCCACGACAGTCTCGTTGTGGAAATACAAGACACGTCAAAGAACCGACAAGAAACACTTGCGTTACAGTGTGTGTATTCACACACACACACACACACACACACACACACACACACACACACACACACACACACACACACACACACACACACACACACACACACACACACACACGCACACACACACACACACACACACACACACACATGTGGCGCTCGCACGGTCGAGTCTCATTGGCGGGCCAACGTCTCTGGGCGGGCCAGGCAGAGTAAGGGGAGGAGCTGAGATTCCTCATGACGTCATGAGCACAGATTTCCAAATCAGCGCGCTTGAGCCTCCGTTTTTTCAAAGGCGAGCAGAACAGCTAGTGCTCGTTTTACACCAAACGCAAGTTTTAGCAACTGGGGGACCATAGGCAGGCTAGGGGAACTCATATTTATGTTAGAAAACCTCATAAATTGAGATTTTCATGTCATGGGACCTTTAAAGAAACATTCTGAAGCCTTAAAGTTGCTGCAGGTATAATGTGAGAGTTGCATATATATATAGAGAGAGTTGTATGTATATATATATATATAGAGAGAGAGAGAGCAGAAACATCCCTCCCTCTGCTCGTTTCTCCATCATTGAGGAGCGTTGAATTTCACACACCTGCGATTGACAGGAAAGATTGATTCCAAAACCAATCTTGGAAGAGATGCCCCTATTGGTCAGAAACTCTTTCATTTAATTCTACCAAATAACACTCTAATAAAAAGCTTTGAAATTTGACCTTGGGCTTGGTTTCCCCTCATCAATGATGTTTACCATTGCATCCCCCCCCCCCATAAGCTCATTGATCTGCTGCTCCCTGGCTGAATGGAGGGGTGACGAGGTGGGCTCTGCCTTGACCTCCTCACTCTGGTTAGCATGGGAAGCGCATCTCGGCTCCTTCTTCTTCTCTCTACTTGGAGCAAAAGCAGCCAGAGAGGTCGCCCTGCGGATCATTAACGCTGCCCTTGTGGTCGGCCAGGGTTCCTCTGTCTGTTGATCGGCTGGAGGATGGACTCCCGGGTGCTTTATCACAGGGGAGGCCTGGGCCCGCTACGATAACAAGCACTGCAGCAGATGCCCTCACACAACTTTACGTTGAGACGTGCGTGTGTGTGTGTGTGTGTTTGTGTGTAAGTGCACAAAAAGAGCAAGGAGAAAGTATATACTAAAGCGATGTTTGAATACGCTGTTGAATAATGTATCCCAAAACAGGGTGCAGACGCACACACGCACACAGATAGATACACATGCACGCACACAGATAGACATACACACGCACGCACACAGATAGACACACACACACACACACACACACACACACACACACACACACACACACACACACACACACACACAGACATAGACACACACACACACACACACACACACACACACACACACACACACACACACACACACACACACACACACACACACACAGGTATTGAAACGGCACTTTGAAAAGCACAATCCGAATACATGATTTCAAGGTACTGCACACGGCTTCACTTAAACGAAAATTAAATTAGGGTACAAATGAATAATATTGTACCATGAAATAGTTAGTGTGCCTCAGGTTCCAAGAGAAACAAATAGCATGTGTTCAACTTTGAAGCAGAGGTCAAGCCAAACTGCTGAGAAATAATCGCTATTATTTAATTACAGCTACACTTGCTAACTTGAGTGCGGACCTGTTGACATGTGAAAAACAGAGGCCTTTTAATTGGACACAGGCGCAAACACAGACGCACGTGCAATCTTTTCTAAGCACTTAGCCTCCGTCCACTCCTACATTATGCATCAGGTCTATGGTCTGAGGACATGTGAGGGGAAAAACAAAGGTGCCGTCTACATCTCCCAACACTGTACGACTGCAAACACACACTCACATCCCATAGAGAAACACACACCATACAAACACACACAGACATGCACACATAGCCTACAGACACATGGGAAAAAAGCACATTCAACTGTGGTTGAATGCCAAATCAGATGGATGAAGTCATACAATTTGTAAAACACACACTCCCATATGTAGTGTACATACAGTGTAAGTGACGTGGCAAATGTGTCAAGGCACCTGTCACATTAAGTCAAGGGATGGTTTGCTGCACACCATATTACAAGTGCTTTTCAGGCAGGGTTAAGCGTTCAGTGTTATTCTCACACATGGCTTGGATACCATCTCAATTATTGAGGTAAAACAAAACTGCAGGGCTTGATTAATCAGTTAACACGTTTAAAACGACGCGTGTCCTGGCTTTGTTTATTTTTGACTTGATTGTGTGATGGTATATACTGTGCTTGTGTGCTTGCGTGGGTGGGTGTTTTTCGGCTTACACTTTGCACTTATTTGCATGATAAATTTCCGTTGTTGTTCTGCTCTGCCATCATTTTGGTCAATAACATGTTCTTATTCAAAGCGGTTTTCAATAAATAATGAGAATCAGCGCAATAATATATTTAATCATGGTTTATTTTGGTGTTTTAATAAGGGCAAATTAAATG
>NC_082388.1:25983205-26007619 GCF_031168955.1 Gadus macrocephalus
GAGGGTGATGTCACTGTTCCAGATACGTCTGGAGCGCCCGGTATTTAGCTCAGTGTTTACCTGCAGTGTGCGGACCCATGTGATCATGTGACCATGTGACTTTCAACACTCCTTCATCAATGATCTGCTCGCTCTCCCCCCCCCCCCCCCCCCCCCCCCCCCCCCCCTCGCCCTCTCCTCCCCCTTCCTCTCCTCTCCTCTCCTCTCCCTCGCCTCACAGTTTCCCGTGACTCTGCATTTCTTATGCCTCTCCTTTCCTCCCCCCTCTCTCCCCCCCCTCTCTCCTTTCCTCCCCCCTCTCTCTCCCCCCCTCCCCTCTCCCCCTCTCTCCTTTCCTCCCCCCCTCTCTCCCCCCCTCCCCTCTCCCCTCTCCTCCCCTCTCTCTCCTTTCCTCCCCCCTCCCCTCTCCCCCTCTCCTCCCCCCTCTCTCCTTTCCTCCCCCCTCTCTCTCCTCTCCTCTCCTCAGCCCAGCCTCTCCTTTCCTGTCACTCCTCTCCTCAACCATTTTCTCCCTCCCTCTCCTCCTCTTTCCCCTCCCCCCTCCCCTCTCTCTCCCTTCCTCCCCTCTCTCTCCCTCCTCTCACCTCTAGGATGCCCATGGCTGTGGTGATGGTTTCCTGCTCGAGTCAAATTCCACCTACTCAGGGATCAACATATACCCTTAGTGTGTGTGTGGGTGTGTGTGTGTGTGCGTGTGTGCGTGTGTGTGCGTGTGTGTGATTCCATGCACGTGCATTTGCCTTGAGTGTGTGCGACTGTGTTGGCGTGTGTGTGTGTGTATGTATGGGTGTTTTTGTGTGTGTGTGTGCGTGCGTGTGTGTGTGTGTGATTCCATGCACGTGCATTTGCTTGAGTGTGTGCGACTGTGTTGGTGTGTGTGTGCGCATGTGTGTGTGTATATATGGGTGTTTTTGTGTGTGTGCGTGCGTGTGTGTGTGTGCGTGATTCCATGCATGTGCATTTGCTTGAGTGTGTGCGACTGTGTTGGCGTGTGTGTGTGTGTGTGCGTGTATGTATGGGTGTTTTTGTGTGTGTGCGTGTGTGTATTTGTGTATGCGTGTGTGTGTGTGTGTGTATAAATGTCTTTGTGTACGTGCGTGTGTATATGTGTATGTATGTGTGTATGTGTGTGTGTGTGTGTGCGTGTTTGTGTGTGTAAGTGTGTGTGTGTGTGTGTATGTATTTGTGTGTATGTGTGTGGGTTTGTGTGTATAACATCACTGGGTGAATGTGGTGACACAGTATGTTTCTGTATGCTTGTATGTGCGTTATCTGTGTGATATTGTGCGTATGCTTCGATATCGCTGACCTACTAAATAAAGGTCTTCATGTGTGTGTCTGTATGAGGGGAGTAAGCAGCTGCAGGTATTTGCCGAATAAGCAAATATGTCCTTAGAACCCCAATGTATTATTCATTCTCGTGGCACTTTCATTTGCTCGCGACTCCAAACCTATTATGTATAATAATGATATTGATCATAATATATAACTTAACGTATGCATATCATATATATTATTATATATATATTAATATTAATATTGATGTATACATGTATAAAATACACATATGTCGTTTAGTTCTGTTAAGTTTTTGGTTTCCAAAATTCAACAGATAAGCAAGCTTCATCGATTGCTTTAAACTGTTATACATATCCTGTTATATTATATACGTCATGTATACGGTTGCCATTTTTCCTGTTATACGGACTGTGTCCTGTTATACGGGCTAGTTTCTGCTATGCAGTTCCTGTGATACAGAATGTGTCATGTTATACAGGGTTGTTCCTGTTGTACAGGGTTGTTCCTGTTGTACAGACTGTGTCATGTTATACAGACTGTGTCATGTTATACAAGAAGGTTTATGTTATACAGACTGTGTCTTGTTATACGTGGTGGTTCCTGTTATAGTGTCATGTTACACGTGCTGGTTTCCTGTTATATAGACTGTCATGTTATACCGGCTGGTTCCTGTTATACAGACTGTGTAATGTTATACGGGCGGTTTTTTGTTACACGGGCTGGTTCCTGTCGTCCAGCGTCACGTTATACAGGCTGGTTCCAGGCTGCTGAAGGCTCTCCTAATTCCACTGCAACAGAGCTTGGAACTCTTCCAGAACTGCGAGCAGAAAAACAAGCGTCCCCCATCCGGCCGAAGACGGCAGCGTGTGCTGCAGACCCGGTCGGAGCGGTGTGACCGACTCACGCACTCATAGCGTATCACGGAGCTCCACACACTCTCCACACGCAGACAGATGTGTTAAGGCGCGTCGGGGCTTTAGGGCGGAGTCGCTGTTGTTGTTACCGCAGTAACATTCCAAGACTCCACTATGGTGCGTTCCACTGCAGGGGAAATACAGCCCGGGTTAACGGCAGTAGAGATGTAAAGCACAGCATGTGAACTACATTACAGGTGTTAGCTACAGTATGAGTTAACTAAATAAGGTAAACTACGGTGCATAAAAAAAAATATATGTAAACTACAGTATGCAAACTACATTACAGATGTAAACTACAGTATGTGAACAGCAGTGTATATGTAAATTACAGTATTTAAACTAAAGTACAGATGTAACTATATATACAACAGTATAGATGTAGGCTAACTACAGTTTACAAACTACATTAGTGATATCAACTACAGAATATAAACGACAGTATAGCTGTAAACTACAATATAAAACCAACAGTGTAGATGTAAACTAAAGTATGTGAACTACAGTACATTTTGAAAACCAGTGTCTGAGTGTGTGTGTGTGTGTGTGTGTGTCTGTATGTAAGTATGCGAGTGAGTGTGAGTGTGTGTGTGTGTGTGTGTGTGTGTGTGTGTGTGTGTGTGTGTGTGTGTGTGTGTGTGTGTGTGTGTGTGTGTGTGTGTGTGTGTGTGTGTGGGGGGGGTCAGTGGGACCCAAGATCACTTCCATTCTTTTATCATGAAGGACATGTTGTTCTCACAGATGCCCAGACTGGAAGATTCTGCCCTTAGGCCAGGCAGAGGGGCAGCTGCTTTAGTGGGGTCACAGCTGATAAACACACACACACACACACACACACACACACACACACACACACACACACACACACACACACACACACACACACACACACACACACACACACACACACACACACACACACACACACACACACACACACACACACACGGTTTATCTCTGTTTGATGCAACTGAAGAAGCGATCAAGTTGTTTTTGTCTGGATATAGTAGTAGAGAAGCTTGGAGTTGAGCTGTAGGCCTATTGTATCGTATAAACTGTTTTTTTTTCATTACCTACTTCAATAACTTACTGTTTAACCAACATTTAGGCCGACTTGATTGAAATGACAGGGCTACTGCACAAATAAAAACTAAATAAAAAAACTAAATGATTACTGCCGGCTGTATGGGACTAACAAAATGGTATCAAAATATATAACACTGGTGGAGTTTGGCCAACAGGTCAGCTGGCCCTTATCTTAACACCTGGCCGTAAGCCGCAGACAACGAGCTGCCATACATGTGTTGGCATGCTCAGGCTGGATCCTCTGTAGTTTGTCATGGACGTGACGTGGGACCTTTCTCTGGAATCTCACGTTGAGAAAAGCTAAATTACTTACGACTGACCGCCAGCAGGGGGTGGTGTCTCACGAAGACTTGGAAGAAGTATTTACAGTTGGTGGCGCTCATTGCTCAATATGTTCGTCTTTTCAGATTCATACAAGAGCATGTCATAGAAATATTGAACTGTGTTTTTATCATGGTGAGTAACGTTATTATGGCTGCTTAAAGGTAAGCAGTGGCGCCACAGTAAACTAGACTTTTCACCCGGCCCTCCTCGCACCCGGACTACAGCTCAGCGATCCTACTGAACTTTAACCCGGCCGCAGACGTTGACTCACATGCCAGGGAGCGGCAGAGAGAAACCTGAGGAATGTCACACTCCCCAGTGCCACACAATAACCTGACACAAGTCTGCAGTTGGCAACCATTATCGCTTCTCAAGCTTTTATTTGATCAGCTCTCTGTGTTCTTATCAAAATACTCACATCCACCAAATATACATGCTGCAATATTTTGTAACCAAAAACAAAAGTGCTTTATATAAAATGACGGCAACGCTTATAAGGACAAGACATATTCTAACAGAATCAAACGGTGAAAGCGTGTGTTTTCAGAAAGCAAGTTTAACGGGAACGTCATACTGGGAGCAATGGCGATCACCTGGAGATCATTACCATGGAAACACAGTTGCCAGGATGGCCACTATGTGTTAAACCATGAGGGTCCCTTTGTCGGGAAAGTGGTCTCCGATCCGTTTGTCCAAACATGTATAAACTCAGGCTACAGAACGCGGAGAACAAAACCGGTTTGAAACCAGTTGTGGATGAATAAGACTGAAGCTCTTCTCATTGTGTGGCTGTAGCGGAAGACTGGAGATGAGATGGGATAAAGGCTGCCTGCCTCAACGCATCATAATGATCAGTATCATTAATACTATTATGAAACACCATGGCATCTTCAAAAAATAAACCTTGCTTTGGAAATGGCAGTTTGCCAAATTGGAATGGTTTGGCAGTGGTCTGTAATAATTTAATCATCGTCACCACCCCCGGCATCATCATCGTCGTCGTCGTCATCATCATCGTCGTCATCATCATCGTCGTCATCCTCTTCCTCTTCCTCGTCATCATCATCGCCTCCACTGCTGGGCTCAGACCCTTCATCGTCTGAGCTCCCGTCGTCCAGCAACTTGGCCGCCACGGTCAGGTGGATGGCTTCTAAAGGCGAGCTGGGAACAGCGCGACCCGCGAGGACACACACACACACACACACACATCATGTACAAAATCACACACACTGACAGAAACACACACACACACACACACACACACACACCGACAGAAACACACACACACACACACACCATGTACAAAATCACACACACCGACAGAAACACACACACCATGTACAAAATCACACACACCGACAGAAACACACACACACACACACACACTCCTGGGACAGAGAGATCTACTGGGGACAGGAGGAGTGCTGGAGAACTACAATACCCAGACTCCTCAGCGGCACAGCACAGTAACCATGGCACCCACCGGGGCGTAGGTTAGTTCCCTCCTCGCGGGTAAAGCGTCTGGCCCTACCTCTATTGTGGATATTGGTCACAAAAGACAAGCTTAGCCCAGCTGTTATTTTGTGGAACTGATCCCTCAAGCAATTCAGCGCAGCGATAAAACCACAACGAGTGTGATTCTTCTTCCCTTTTCATCATCTTGTTCTTAAGATGGTGGCCGAGCCAATTGGGGTCAAATAAAGTGATTTTAATGCCGTTCTGAATTGTAGGGATGTTGGTGAGAGCAAATTTTTTTGTTAGTAACCTCTTCCAGCAGGTCTGTTCTTAAAACATGAGGTTGAACTAAAAAAGATAAAATCATAAAAAAGGTCTTTGGCGAAAAAGCCTTTGAGTAAAACAAGGCTGAAGAGTTTGAAGCTTTGATCATGAGAGCAGACAGCAGGGTCCCACAGTCCCACCGAGTCCCGACGGACGGCTGGCCTCAGCCTCGCGGGCTCCAGCCTCGCTGCCTCACCACACTGTGGGGTCCTTCCACTCCTTCTTCTTCTTCATCTTCCTCTCAGGCATCTCCAGGTCCCCCTCCTCCTCCCTGCCCCCCCGCCTCCTCCTCTTGACCAGGACGTATACCACCACCATGAGCAGGATCACAGCGCAGGCCCCGCCGCCTATCGCCGCCAGCAAGGCCATCTCTGATAGGCCCACTGTTAACGAAGCACACAGAACACATCTCTGATTGGACGGCTGTTAACGAAGCACACATCTCTGATTGGACGGCTGTTAACGAAGCACACCAGAGCACATCTCTGATTGGACGGCTGTTAACAAAGCACACCAGAGCACATCTCTGATTGGACGGCTGTTAACAAAGCACACCAGAACACATCTCTGATTGGACGGCTGTTAACGAAGCACACCGGAACACATCTCTGATTGGACGGCTGTTAACGAAGCACACCGGAACACATCTCTGATTGGACGGCTGTTAACGAAGCACACCGGAACACATCTCTGATTGGACGGCTGTTAACGAAGCACACCAGAACACATCTCTGATTGGACGGCTGTTAACGAAGCACACCGGAACACATCTCTGATTGGACGGCTGTTAACGAAGCACACCGGAACACATCTCTGATTGGACGGCTGTTAACGAAGCACACCGGAACACATCTCTGATTGGACGGCTGTTAACGAAGCACACCGGAACACATCTCTGATTGGACGGCTGTTAACGAAGCACACCGGAACACATCTCTGATTGGACGGCTGTTAACGAGGCACACCGGAACACATCTCTGATTGGACGGCTGTTAACGAGGCACACCGGAACACATCTCTGATTGGACGGCTGTTAACGAGGCACACCGGAACACATCTCTGATTGGACGGCTGTTAACGAGGCACACCGGAACACATCTCTGATTGGACGGCTGTTAACGAGGCACACCGGAACACATCTCTGATTGGACGGCTGTTAACGAGGCACACCGGAACACATCTCTGATTGGACGGCTGTTAACGAGGCACACCGGAACACATCTCTGATTGGACGGCTGTAACCGTCCCACACCAAACCCCAACAATATTTTGGTTGCAGCGTTACTTTATGTTATCTTAACGCATAACCAATCAGAGGCTGTCGTTTGGTTTCTTTGTCGACAGCCATGCGGCTTCCCTCACGGCCTTTAGACCCCGATCCATAAACCCTCACGTCGTGGCTCTACCGTAAACATGGCGCCCTCCGGCGCCAGACGCCAGCGAGACGAAGCCCAGAAGACGATGAGAAACGGTGTGTGTGTGCGTGTGTGTCGTCATGGTAACCCTGGCTGACCTTTGTTCACGACCTTGAGGACGATCTCTCCGTTGACGCCGTGGACGTCGGGGGGGTTCCGCACCTGGCAGGTGTACGTGCCGTTGAAGGAGGGCGGCACCGCCTGCAGGGTGATGGAGGCGTCGCTGTTGGAGACGTCACCGGACCACAACACCCGGTCCTTGAAACGACCCTCTGTAGGGGGGTACGGCTCCTGCTGGTAGTGGAACACCTAGCACACACACACACACACACACACACACACACACACACACACACACACACACACACACACACACACACACACACACACACACACACACACACACACACACACACACACACACACACAAAAATAATTTGGGGTCAGTGTGGCTGTTGAGTGCGTGTTGTTTTAACTTCACACAAAAAAAAGATGATCAGGTGAGGTGACTTATTGGCAGTTGGACGGACACCGCGACTCTAGCCCACTGTTCAATTTCTCCTCAAGTCTTATTTATTCCCGCCGCATGCGAGCGGCGGACAATACGATCCCTAAATGATTATGGACAGTAGACTAAACGCTATAAGACTACAGTTAGCCGTCTCATTCCAAGATCTTTTTGTGTGAAGTGAAAAAAATTATCCCTCACACTAAATTTTTCCGTCTCCTCCAAACTAAACAAGCGGCGAGAGTGTGCGAGTCGGAGGCAGGACGGGAGAGAGATAAGCAGAGTTACGAAATCGCAGCCATCCCTACTTCATTCGAGAAAGTATTATTTTAAAATATTTGAAATATTCTGCATGTACAAACACACTCAGTGTCTGTAACTAACACATATATATGTATATATAGTGGTAGATGAGTACAGGGCTTCAGCGCTTGTTAATCATTTAACGCCGAGTTTAGAAATTATGAAAGCCGTTGCTTTGGGACACCAAACAAAGCTGAGATCTGTTACGAGGCATCAGAGAGGTCAAGGTGGAGCATACCCACCCTGACCTCCTCCTCGGAGGCCAGGGTAGCCCCGCGCTCCAACTGCAGAGGAAAACATCAGCATCAGCGGCCTGACCGCCGCTGTAAACTCACCATGGTGGACCTCCTGACCACCGCACACCGGACCCTTTAGCAGAGCGCTCAGGCCCTGGTTGGCTAGCGTCGTCGAACTACTAGCGCTATACTACATGTATTAGAACACTTGTACCACTAAATGTACAACTACTCCATGACAGTGGCGGCTGGTGATCAAAAATGTTGGTGGGGCACAGTAATAGACAGGGGGTTAGTAGTTCTCCAGTAAGTGGCACTACGTGTATTAGTAGTAGTATTCTACTACATGGTTCTCCAGTGAGTAGAAATACATGTAGTAGTAGTAGTATTAGTGTTGTGGTTCTACTCCATGGTTCTCCTGTGAGAAGTACTACATGTAGCAGTAGTAGTAGTAGAAGTGTTGTGGTTCTACTCCATGGTTCTCCAGTGAGTAGTACCACATGTAGTAGTGTTAGTGTTAGCGTTGTGGTTCTACTCCATGGTTCTCCAGTGAGTAGTACCACATGTAGTAGTGTTAGTGTTAGCGTTGCGGTTCTACTCCATGGTTCTCCAGTGAGTAGTACCACATGTAGTAGTGTTAGTGTTAGCGTTGTGGTTCTACTCCATGGTTCTCCAGTGAGTAGTACCACATGTAGTAGTGTTAGTGTTAGCGTTGCGGTTCTACTCCATGGTTCTCCAGTGAGTAGTACCACATGTAGTAGTGTTAGTGTTAGCGTTGCGGTTCTACTCCATGGTTCTCCAGTGAGTAGTACCACATGTAGTAGTGTTAGTGTTAGCGTTGCGGTTCTACTCCATGGTTCTCCAGTGAGTAGTACCACATGTAGTAGTGTTAGCGTTGTGGTTCTACTCCGCGGCGCGGGACCCACCGACTCCTCGCGCGAGGCACGGTCCAGCGGTCTGAAGTTCCAGGAGACGGTGACGGAGCTGGGAGAGACGGGGTGGGTGGAGCTGAAGGTGCACTTCAGCCTGACGTCAGTGCCATTCGCCACCTCCATCTCCCCAGAGGTGTGGATCTCCACCCCCCAGACCTCTACCACACACACACACACACACACACACACACACACACACACACACACACACACACACACACACACACACACACACACACACACACACACACACACACACACACACACACACACACACACACAGTTAGAGAGGGAGAGATGGAGATGGCCAGAGTGGGGGAGAGAGACAGAGAGGGAGTGACAGAGACAGAGACAGAGAGGGGAGAGAGGGGGAGAGACATAGGGGGAGACTGAGGGAGGGAGAGAACCTTTCCAGTAGTCGATGTAAACACTGAACTCTCACCAATTCACAGCTAAATTAGCAATGTGTTTCTAAGTGGTCTTCTTTACCCATACTATACTTGAGTCTCGGAAATTCTTAGACTCAACAATCCAGTTGATTGTTGAAAAAAATGCAATTCCTAGATGTGTCAGCAATCCTACTGCTAACTTCTTCAATCCTAACGTCCAAAACTGACTCATTTTGGGCAGAAGACCACGTGATTGAGAAACTACGACGGCAGGAAGCCCCGGTATGTCCCCTCATTGAGCAGAACTCAACAGCTCGCTCTCTAGATTTGTTGCTCCTTTCACCACTCCTGTGAATCTCCGACATCCAGATCCATAACCATAAACGGATAGTCAGATAGTGTTTTTGTGATTTCAGCGGTCCTGTCATCACCACAGATATAAGCAGGTCACGCAGGGAATCGTATTCTCATAAACACGCACGACTCCCTCGTCCTCTCCTGATCAGCTGGTATCGCTCTGAAGCCAACAACACCGGAGTTCTCACGCTTTAGCGTCCGATACCAACGGGATCCATTTCACATCTCTAGGATACTTCACATTCACTTCATTAATAATGATAATATATGAACGATTGTATTTTGTAACAACAAAATGGTTCTTCAGTTGTATTCTTAATCTGTATAAAGTACCTGAACTATACATAAACCTAATAAAAAATAGGTTGATATAAACCTTTCAAATGCAAGATTGTGTCCATGCTGCTAATACAGTAGGTAGTAGCTGGGAAGGATTGTGCAATGACAGTAAGCAGGAAATAAACGTAATCAGGGAAACTAATCAGTGGCCTTTCTCTTTTGAAAGAAGACGTAAGAGCTTCTTGAGTGCAACACAAAAGGTAACTCTTGGGTTTCGAGTCAGAGAGAAAGGTCTCTACGTGGAAACCAGGTGCTCAACTCCGACGGGACTGCGTAGTAAAACAGCCAGTGTTAGCTACTCATGTTTATTATGAGTGATAGTCAGCGAACAAAAAAAATCCTAACAATATGGATGGATTTAATATTAGTGACATAGTTGAGCTTCAGATGGTTCATGAGGAGTATACTATTCAAACATAACTATAAAAACATCAGAGCCTGAACAAGTAGGTCATCTGTAACCTGTTACCTTGTAGTACACACTAACTTCCAGTGGTTAGTATCTGACCAATATATTCCCATTCTTTCTCTACAATTTCCATCGAATTAATTCAAGTTATTGGTCGAGAAGTGAGTGATGGCACGTGAGGCTGCCATAGTGTGGTAGAAGTGGTTCGACTCACCTGACAACACGAGCGCTCCCAACAGAGAAGCCACCTGGAGCCATATTCCACACATGGGACCGCAGGGCTACAGGACCACACTTACAATGCACTGGTTCGCTTCCGTTCGCTCTTCCACATTAATAGTGTTGACTGATGTCATCAGAGCATTTCCAAGCAGGAAGCGGAGTAAAATGTCGACCAAATCAAGTCGATTTGGGATTCCTACGGAGAGTGGCTTGGGTTCCCTGTGGGCGGGTCTTGACACAACAACCTGTTGGTCTGCTCCTGAGCGCCGCATTCTTCACTCAGCCCTCCTTCGAGTTGTCTTTCAGTTAGCAGGTAGGCGTCACTTGGAAATCAGACGTGGTGCAAGACAGGTTGGACGAAGCGATAGCGATATGTTGGGTTCAGATCATCATTTGAATCCATGCAAATGCAATGGCACTGTAGAACAATGGTTAACAACCATTGAGAAGTAAGCAGTTTGTTTTTCCCTCACATTAATAATAACTATTTCAGCCTACCGTGCCATGCTGTGTCTAAGATGGGCCTTTGTCAACTCGTCCTTGACGTATTAATGTCAAGCATTTCTTATTTATAAGATAATAGATAGCTGCAGAGTGCGAGTTGCTGTCCGTCAGGGGATAAGGGTGACCTCTGCTGGTTATAATTATTACACATCCTTATTAAGGGGTGGCGCAGAACTTGCGCAATTCCCATTGGCCAATAAATACTATCATATTATTCTATTTTTTTCACTAAATGTCGTGGGAAAGTATATTATGCGTAGCCCATGTGTACTTTGCATTCACATTTTAGGCTAATAAAAAGTTTTGCAAAGAAAATAGTTTCATACTATTTATCTTGTTTACACCAACGACTGTATATGACTGTGTGAGCAGACAGTTTATACCACAGACTGGAGAGAAGTGTTCGAGCATAGACACACGGATCTGGTCTATCACTCGAACACAGTGTTTCATCCATGGACCTGTAAGGTTTCATCATAGAGCATTGGGTCTATAATTCCATGGCGCCACTACGCGTTCAAGTTCCCGTCAAATGCATTACCGTAATACCGCGCGTAGACGCGCACACCAAAACAGGCGTTGACAAGAGCCGCACATTTTGTTTTGAGGCTCGTTTTTTAGGTCGACTACACCATGTTCTAAAGTTAAAACCCATCGTTCACTTCAAAGTGTTGACATGTTTTGCGTGACAACATCCACAGCAGTTGCCGGACAGTGGATCCAGGGCGGGTGTAGATGGTAGGAGCATTACGACCTCCGGTCTGCTGTGTTTGCTGCTGGACGCTGATGTTCGCCATCCTGACCAGATCCAGACACGCCTTTTGTTGTCCTGCTGCAACGACTAGCCGCCGCTAGCACCGCAGCATCTAGGAAGACACCGAGGACCAGCTCAGCCTTTCTGGAGGATTAGTCGTAGACCACTGGACCCGCAGCGACTGGACAACCGACCGCAAGGTTAGACCTTTGCACACATCCTGGAAATATCAATCCCTCTCGGTGGCGTGGGTGTTGCGGCGCATGTGACGGATGCGTAGCCGCGACCCGTGCATTCTGAAGCTAAGATGCTAACGTTACATATTGTGGTGTGGGCATATTATAAACAGCGTTCATCCTCTGGAGGACAGGCCCGCTCTAATGCTCCTGTAGTCTGACTGTCGGCATAACAACAGCCCCTCTCGAGTGTTCATGCTACGACAGTGTTTAGTGGGTACGATGATGGAAACATGAAATGTTATTATGTAAGGGGGTCCCGGTCCAGTGTTTGACAACCAGCGGTTCCGTTTCAGGATGAGCAGTGACGAACCAAGCCCCGCCGCCTTGCCGGAGCCGGTGGAGGATGTGCACGGAGACGGGAGATGGATGTCCCAGGTAAGGCCAGGCTACTCTCAAAATCACCAGCCACCCATTGATCGATCGTTATTCCGAGATGATAGAGGAACGACTGGTCGGAAAGTGGAGTATGTTAGGAATAGGATGTAGTTAATCTTTCACTATCAATTTGCATGTTGATCTGACGCTTTGAGGTTCACATGTCGATACGAGAACGGAGTAATGTGTGGCTTTTGCGCAACACGTTGCGTTCCAACTTGTGTCTGATGCACAACGGACGAAACAAGGAGAACTGAACAACTGGTTTTGTGAGACAGTAAAACTGTGTGGCCGTCGTTGCCTCGAGACTAGTGAGCTTCACAGATACTTGGGCAGAGCGTGAGTCCTCAGATTCCTCCTGTCTACATGTGATGGTGTTGGTTTCAGTGTTTGATAATGCTTATCGTTCTGTGTGTGTGTGTGTGTGTGTGTGTGTGTGTGTGTGTGTGTGTGTGTGTGTGTGTGTGTGTGTGTGTGTGTGTGTGTGTGTGTGTGTGTGTGTGTGTCTCTCTCGCAGCACACGCGGTTCGTCCAGGAGTGTAAGGATGCTGAACCAGACGTCCTATTCGTCGGAGACTTCATGATTCAGCTGATGCGGCATCATGATGTAGGAGATCCTCTTCATGCTGACTCTCTTCTGTCGTCACATGTGTCATTGAGGATGGACCCTTTATCCATAGAAAGAACAAACCCACAGTGAATTCGTTTTTTAGATAAATGTCATTAAGGTGCGGGTTGGGGTTAACCAGTACAGAGGGGTCATTAAGGAGCAGGTAGGGGCTAGACAGTACAGAGACAGGTCGTTAAGGAGCAGGTAGGGGCTAGACAGTACAGAGACAGGTCATTAAGGAGCAGGTAGGGGTTAGACAGTACAGAGACAGGTCATTAAGGAGCAGGTAGGGGTTAGACAGTCAGACAGGTCATTAAGGAGCAGGTAGGGGTTAGACAGTACAGAGACAGGCCTTAAGGAGCAGGTAGGGGTTAGACAGTACAGAGACAGGTCATTAAGGAGCAGGTAGGGGTTAGACAGTACAGAGACAGGTCATTAAGGAGCAGGTAGGGGTTAGACAGTACAGAGACAGGTCATTAAGGAGCAGGTAGGGGTTAGACAGTACAGAGACAGGTCATTAAGGAGCAGGTAGGGGTTAGACAGTACAGAGACGGGTCATTAAGGAGCAGGTAGGGGTTAGACAGTACAGAGACAGGTCATTAAGGAGCAGGTAGGGGTTAGACAGTACAGAGACAGGTCACTAAGGAGCAGGTAGGGGTTAGACAGTACAGAGACAGGTCATTAAGGAGCAGGTAGGGGTTAGACCAGGGGTGCCCAACCTTTTTTGACCCAAGATCTACTTTTCAAGTAGCCAAGTTAGTTGTATCGTGAACCTACGGACTTCAGTGGGGGTTTCATTCCGTCTGCGCACGGCACCTTCTCAACGATAATCAATGATCTTCCCACTCAGGGTGAAAATGGTAGGTCTTAGCTCGTTTCCCCTCAGCCATGCCAACGTTTAGGAGTGTGTAACTACTGTTGACGGCTTTCAACTGCTGTTCACAGCGCATGCGCTACCGCGCGTATATGTGCCACGCAAATTTTATTTTATTAAAAAAATAAATGAAATATATATATATATTTTTTTTTTTTCTTCACCCCTCGCGATCGACTTGGGATCTGTCGGCGATCGACTGGTAGATCGCGATCGACTGGTTGGGCACCCCTGGGTTAGACAGTACAGAGACAGGTCATTAAGGAGCAGGTAGGGGTTAGACAGTACAGAGACAGGTCATTAAGGAGCAGGTAGGGGTTAGACAGTACAGAGACAGGTCATTAAGGAGCAGGTAGGGGTTAGACAGTACAGAGACAGGTCATTAAGGAGCAGGTAGGGGTTAGACAGTACAGAGACAGGTCATTAAGGAGCAGGTAGGGGTTAGACAGTACAGAGACAGGTCATTAAGGAGCAGGTAGGGGTTAGACAGTACAGAGACAGGTCATTAAGGAGCAGGTAGGAGTTAGACAGTACAGAGACAGGTCATTAAGGAGCAGGTAGGGGTTAGACAGTCAGACAGGTCATTAAGGAGCAGGTAGGGGTTAGACAGTACAGAGACAGGTCATTAAGGAGCAGGTAGGGGTTAGACAGTACAGAGACAGGTCATTAAGGAGCAGGTAGGGGTTAGACAGTACAGAGACAGGTCATTAAGGAGCAGGTAGGGGTTAGACAGTACAGAGACAGGTCATTAAGGAGCAGGTAGGGGTTAGACAGTACAGAGACAGCTCATTAAGGAGCAGGTAGGGGTTAGACGGTACAGGTGGTTTGTCTCACGGCTCTTCATTCTGCAGATCTGGAGGGAGCTGTTTTCTCCGCTTCACGCTCTGAACTTCGGGATCGGCGGAGACACGACCTGTAACGTCCTCTGGAGGCTCCAGAACGGAGAACTGGACAACATCAAACCCAAGGTGAGAACCGCCCACCCTCCCTCCCCCCCCCCCTCCCTCACTCCCCGCACCCCCCCCCCTCCCTCCCTCCCTCCTTCGTTGATTGGCTGAAGCAGCGTGCTGTCCCCTCCCCCCTCCCTCATTGATTGGCTGAAGCAGCCTGCTGTCCCCCCCCCCCTCCCTCGTTGATTGGCTGAAGCAGCGTGCTGTCCCCTCCCCCCTCCCTCATTGATTGGCTGAAGCAGCCTGGTGTCCCCTCCCCCTCCCTCGTTGATTGGCTGAAGCAGCGTGCTGTCCCCCTCCCCCCTCCCTCGTTGATTGGCTGAAGCAGCGTGGTGTCCCTCCCCCTCCCTCGTTGATTGGCTGAAGCAGCGTGCTGTCCCCCCCCCTCCCTCGTTGATTGGCTGAAGCAGCGTGCTGTCCCCCTCCCCCTCCCTCGTTGATTGGCTGAAGCAGCGTGCTGCCCCTCCCCCTCCCTCGTTGATTGGCTGAAGCAGCGTGGTGTCCCTCCCCCTCCCTCGTTGATTGGCTGAAGCAGCGTGCTGCCCCCCCCCCTCCCTCGTTGATTGGCTGAAGCAGCGTGCTGCCCCCCCCCCTCCCTCGTTGATTGGCTGAAGCAGCGTGCTGCCCCCCCCCCTCCCTCGTTGATTGGCTGAAGCAGCGTGCTGCCCCCCCCCCTCCCTCGTTGATTGGCTGAAGCAGCGTGCTGTCCCCCCCCCTCCCTCGTTGATTGGCTGAAGCAGCGTGCTGCCCCTCCCCCTCCCTCGTTGATTGGCTGAAGCAGCGTGCTGTCCCCCCCCCCTGTGCAGGTGGTGGTCCTGTGGGTCGGCACCAACAACCACCAGCACAGCGCGGAGCAGGTGGCCGAGGGGGTCCTGGCCGTGGCCCGACTCCTCACCTCACGCCTGCCCAGGGCCAAGGTCATCATCATGGTGGGTACCGTGGGGGGGGGGGTTAGGTCCAGGGTGGGGTCCGGGGTTGGGTCCACAGCGGGAAGGTCAGAGGTCAGAGGTCGAACAGAAGGGCACTAAGTAGGGTTCCCGCGGTGTGGACATTTTCACACCGAGTAATGCACTCGTGTCAACACCGGTATAAACGGTATTAACTTTAAAACTATAGGTCAACCGCCATCTTCTCCGTCAACTCTCCTCTCACACTCGGTGACAGCGGCTGGCAGCGCGCCAATTCTCGGCGTCTTATAACGTTCTATATATAATAGTATAATATCATTTTGTATATCATAATATCACGGCCGAAAGCTCTGTGCCTCCGGATGGCCGTAGCGCGGGGAGCTCACGTAGGGATTGGGCTTCGTGGGGTTTGTTTACCGGCGTTGCTATGGTTACCGGCGCCAATTCTCTCCCGCACAGAGCAGAACTGTGGCCTATTCTACATGTTTTTATTTTCTTAATTATAATTATATTATTCATTTTTACTGAATTTGTTTTTTTTATTACTGAAAAAAAAATAATAATTACTCGGTGTGCAACACTGAGTAATCGGTGTTGGCCTCCACACCGGTAACAGCGGTAATACCGTATACCGCTGCAACCCTAACACCTCGCCGTCCGTAGGGCCTGCTGCCGCGCGGGGAGCGCCCGAACCCCCTGAGGGAGAAGAACGCGGCGGTCAACGCGCTGCTGCGCGCGCGCCTGCCGCGGCCCGGCCCCGTCCTGCTGCTGGACGCCGGCGCCGGCCTCCTGGCGCCCGACGGCTCGCTCAGCCAGCGGGACATGTTCGACTACCTGCACCTGACGGCCGCCGGCTACGCCGCCGTCTCCAAGCCGCTCAGCGACCTGCTGCTGCAGATCCTGGAGGAGACGCCCGAGGAGAGGAGGGCCCCACCGGTCTGAGACCCCCCCCCCCCCCCCCGGGGAGGAGGTGGAGGTGTGCAGGAGAGGTGGAGGAGCAGGAGGTGGAGGTGTGGGGCTAGGGGGAAGGATGTAAGGCCCTGTGTAGAGCGCTGACAAGTGTTCTGCCCCAGCACCGACGGCTCGTGGCCAGCAGGGGGAGACACCCACACGCGCCAGCCATTAAAGCACGGACGCTGCTGGGAGCTTATGGTGCGTTTTAGTATTCTCCGCGAAACCGACTCGGACCTCGGATGCGACGTCACGCCCACACTTCAAGCGTTTTATTATGTTTCGCTCGGTCGTTGGAGAAAAACATGGGCGCCACCCGGAAAAAGCTGTTGTCGCGGTAGCATAGGTAGAGATACGGACGCAGTAAGGCAACGCAGTAACACGAGTGATTGTAATTGCCCTTTAAACCACCAAAGCGGTCCAAACACAATGAAATCAGTTCATACCAGTCGCACTGGGCGCAGCCATCTTGAATTCTGTCTCGGAATCCTTGCTCGGCCTCCTCTGAGGTCGTCCGAGCAAGCAAGCGCGCCGTCCGAGGAAAAGGGGCGTGTTCATGCGTGTCGCTAGGCAACGTCCTCGGACCTCCGAGACGGATGGATAATAAAACGCACCATTAACCTGACTACATTCATTAGGTCAAAGATATTACATTTTCCTCTTATGCCGTTATATTAAAACCGAACCCATACCACCGTTTCATTCAAAGTTTTTGTCAGTTTACATTAAAAAAAAATAGCGTAAGGGCAAATATTTATATAGATGTAAATGACAAAGACTGCTTGTGGCACACATTGAACACATTTCTCTCGGTCAAACATCTTTTGGAGGAGGTCTTCTGCTCAGTAGAGGGTAGTGCGCACTCCACGACGGCGCCTGGGGGCTTCAGGAGCCCGGTCTGACCGCTAAACTGCTGCTGTCACAGAGTCGCCTCAACACTCCTTATCTCCTGGGACCTCTGCTTTAACACCTGCATGGAACCAACTGAGGGAAAACATCTGTACAGAAAACGGACGAGGACCTCTAGGAAATGGACATGATGATTTATTTAGGACATTTTATCGAAGACACGCATGATCTAAGACTTTGTGTTTCCCCTCCTTCATACGAATTCACAGAAGGGTTGTCCTGGTTTCCTAAAGCACCTTTCTCGTTGTCTTTCTGATTGTCTGTGATGTCAAGTTGTTTTTCCAGTGCTACTTAGCCCGGCTGCTACCTAGCTGCAGAGATACCTTGCCGCAGCGCTACCTAGCCGCAGCGCTACCTAGCCCTAGCACTACCTAGCCACAGTGCTACCTTGCCCAAGCTCCACCTCTCCCCAGTACTACCTAGCTCCAGATTTACCTAGCCCTAGCAACAGAGCTACCGTGCCCCAGCGCTAACTAGCCCCAGCACTACTGAGCCCTAGCACTACCTAGCTCAAGAGCGACCTAGCTTCAGTGCTAGCAAGCCCTAGCGCTACCTAGCACCGAAGGGCTAACTAGCCCTGGAGCTACCCAGCACCTGCCCTGCTGTCTATACATAAGCAATGAAACAGCTAAGCTAGCTAATATCACTAAGAAGCCACTGGCGGCTGCTTTAGTCTCACTACGCGCTGTGCACGCTGCAACAGGCATCACTGTAGTTATAATATTAGCAGGGCCGCTATGTGTCTTCCCTGTATTCATTCCAGCTCACTGTATGGTTGTGGAGCTGGCGTGGAATCTTAACGTCTTGTGCTTCAGTCCCATGTCTGCCGTGGTCCCCAACGCTGAACAATGTGAATATGATGGCTGACCAACCCTACGGCCCTGAGCCAAGCCTTGCCCATCACACGTTGGGATCTCTTGTCTGAATGTTTGTGACTGAGGGAGGAGGGGGGGGGGGGGGGTTACCTCACCTTGCAGGTGAGGTAACTGTGAGGTGTGTGGATACTCGCAGGAAGGGACGAGTAACTTGATGGGATTGTATATTTGTGCTTGTCACCTGCTGAGCACAGCATTCCAATAAACCATGACTGTAAATATGAGTGGACTTTGCGTTGTTTCTCATCACCACGAGAGCTGCATTGATTGGTTCAGAAAAGCATACAATCAGAGAACTTTGGATGGTAGTTTCAGGTAATGAAAGTTGGAGGTTCGACTCCTTCAACTCTGTAGGCAGGATGATGGGGCGGTCTAAGGTGGCAGACTCAAGGATTACTCCTCAATCCTGGGGTTTCCATTCAACTGGAATAGTGGGTTCGAAACCTGCTTTTGACAATATTCTTAAAACTTCAGCCTTTAACTAATTTCGTAAATTATATAAATACTTCAGACAGATATTTTGAAACTCTTTTAAAACTCTTTTTATTGATCAAAAGATTGGAATTATAATGTACATTATTTACGCTATTTAACTTAATTTAGACACTTATTTTGTTTGTCAGTCGTCAAGATGGCCGAGCGGTCTAAGGCGCCAGACTCAAGGATTACTACCCTCCTCAAATCTAACGTTCTGGTCTCCAACTGGAGGTCTGGGTTCAAATCCCACTTTTGACAGAATTTTCTAAAACTCAATGATCCAATTAGTAGAATTATTAGGTACAATTCTTACGTCATTATTAAGTTAATTTAGACACTACCTGGTAAAAGTAGTCGTCAGGATTGTAGAGAGGTCTAAGGCGACAGACTCAAGGATACTACCTTCTTCAAATCTGGGGATTCTGGCCTAAATTCATTTAAATGCCCAGTTTCTCAAATACAGTCTTATATAGTCTTTTAACTCTTATGAAAGACCACTTCTGATAGACTTTTTAAACTGAAGTTTTAAAAATCATTGATTAAATTATTAGAATGAGCGTAAACTTTTTACGTGATTTTAACTTAATTAAGATGCTATACTGTGTTGAAACAATTGTCAGGATGGCCGAGTTGTCTAAGGCGAAAGGCTTAAGACATACTACCTCTCTCAAGTCTGGGGTTCATGGTTTCAATGTGAGGGAGTGGGTTCAAATCCCGCTTCTGATAAGATTTTTAAAACTTCAGCTTTTAAATCATTGAGTAAATTATTAGAATCGCACAGTTGTTATTTTGCGTTATTTTTACTTAATTGAGGCATTCTGCTTCTTTGAATCGGTCGTCAGTGTTCGTATTTGTATTCCCCAAACACCACAAGAGGTGAACTCCTTGTTTGGTGTCATCAACTTCCGATGGTCTGAAAAGGCTGAATCAGGGTTTGGCGAAGTCCATCTTACCTCTAACCCTCTTCCAGGAACCCCCCTGAGACCTTCTGCTACATTCTAACATTTTAAAATATCTCAACATCTTCAAACGGATTGCTTTGATTGTCCTCCTAAACTTCTAGTCGTTGAACATAAGTCCACTATGAAATACTACGACTGAAATAAAAAAAATCCCATTTAATGTGCAGAATCTCTCCTCCAGAGGTGATGCCGTGTGTCGAGTGCAGGTGAGGTGGCAGACAAGAGATGGCGGACTTTGTTCCTCATCTGGGATTAGATCACTTGGACCTCCAGATAAAGTGTCTGTTGCTGTGACATCCCAGTCTCCGGGTCACCTTTGAACCCCGTGGTTCCAGGAGGGTGGTGTGGCGGGGTCGAGGTCCGAGCAGCTCGGCTATAAAAGCCTCAGGTGCCGGACTCTTCCCCACTCTCGACGAGCAGCGAACCCGCCAGGTAGATGCTTCACTGAACCTCCTTTAATGGATCTTAATAATACTTCATTCAATTTAATGTATCTTAGTGTACCTTATCGTATCTTAACGTATTTAAGTGTATCTTAATGTATCTAAATGTATCGTAGTGTAACTTAATGTATCTTAATGAATCTTAATGTATCTTGATGGAACTTAACAAATCCCAGCATAACTTAATAACTTGACTTTAAAACTTGATTTGAAATATGTCGTGATGAGAAGTTTATCCAAATCTAAAAGCAGAATTGTACTTACAGTTTGTAATTGTCTTTATCTCCAAGGACCCATCATGAAGTTTGTGGCTTTAGCTCTGACCCTTCTGCTGGCTGTTGGTACGTAGCTCTCCTCCTTCTCCTCCTTCTCTAGCCTCCTCCTCCTGCTTTTCTCTTCTTATTCCTTCTCCTCATTAACCTCCTCCTCCGCCTGTTCTTCCTCCTACGCTTTCATTTCCTCCTCCTTCAGCCTCCAGTATTCTCTTCTTCCTAATCAACCTCCTTCCTATCTTCTCTATCCACCACCCCCTCCTTCTCCAGCCTCCTCCTCTTCCTCCTCCATCTCCTTATCCTCCTATTCCCTTCCATCTCCTCCTTCTTCCTTCCCTTCATCCCTTCACGACCTCCAACATCCTCCTCCTCCTCCTCCTCTTCCTCCCTCCCTCTTCCTCCTCCTCCTCCTCCTCCTCCTCCTCCTCCTACAGAGCCAGTCCTTGTTCAGGGTTCAGGGTCTCACCTCTGTCCTCTTTCACCTGACAGGCTCTCAGGCCCAGGACAGTGGGAGTGTTGCGTCCATCCAGCTGGCCCAGATCCAGGACGGCGCCAGGTTGTACCTGAGCCAGGTGAAGGACCAAGCGCAGAAGACCCTCGACCAACTGGACGGGACCGAGTATGAACAGTACAAGTAAGGGGATCGGATTATGTTTTGTTTTCGCCATTCTATCTTATTGCAAATTGAGTAGTAGTTAAATTCCTTATTCCTTCACACCCCTACTTCCACTCCTGGTCATCATAAGGAGCGGGGAAAGTCTCGTAGTGGTTCGGGTGTTTGACTTCGAAAAGGTTCTGGGTTCTATCCCTGATGTCTACCTGTGGGCTTCCCAGAGCAAGATGCCCCCCAACCCCTACTGTCTAACCCCTACCTGCTCCTTAACGACCTGTCTCTGTACTGTCTAACCCCTACCTGCTCCTTAATGACCTGTCTCTGTACTGTCTAACCCCTACCTGCTCCTTAATGACCTGTCTCTGTACTGTCTAACCCCTACCTGCTCCTTAATGACCAGTCTCTGTACTGTCTAACCCCTACCCGCTCCTTAATGACCTGCCTCTGTACTGTCTAACCCCTACCTGCTCCTTAATGACCTGTCTCTGTACTGTCTAACCCCTACCTGCTCCTTAATGACCTGTCTCTGTACGGTCTAACCCCTACCTGCTCCTTAACGACCTGTCTCTGTACTGTCTAACCCCTACCTGCTCCTTAATGACCTGTCTCTGTACTGTCTAACCCCTACCTGCTCCTTAATGACCTATCTGTACTGTCTAACCCCTACCTGCTCCTTAATGACCCGTCTCTGTACTGTCTAACCCCTACCTGCTCCTTAATGACCAGTCTCTGTACTGTCTAACCCCTACCTGCTCCTTAATGACATCGGAACTCGCTGTAACTTTCTTCAGATGATTTAGTCGCACTAGTTATGAGTCATGTGACGAGTCTCCTAAATCCTCCCGGTTCTCCTGCATCTCCTTCAGGGTGAAGCTCACCGAGTACGCCCAGACCCTGGCGCCCTACGCGGACGCCTTCTCCACCAGCTTCTCGGAGGCGCATGCGCGCACCCAGAGGGACATGGAGGCCCTGCTTCTCGCCGTGGAGCCCCGCCGACAGGAGCTGCAGGCTCTGCTGCAGAAGCAGACCGAGGAGTACCGCGTCACACTGGAGCCCCTCTTCAAGGAGTACGTCGGCCAGAGCCAGGAGCGCGTGGAGTCCCTGAAGGCCCGCCTGCAGCCCCTCCTGGAGGAGATGCGCACCAAGATGGAGGCCAACGTGGAGGAGACCAAGACCAAGGTCATGCCCCTGGTGGAGGGGGTCCGCAGCAAGCTGACGGAGCGCCTAGAGCAGCTGAGGACCATGGCCAGCCCCTACGTGGACCAGTACCAGGAGCAGGTCTCCAAGGCCGTGGGCGACGCCTCCGACAGCCTGGCCCCCCACACAAAGGACCTGCAGGCCAAGCTGGAGCCCCTTGTGGAGGACCTGAAGGCCAAGTTCGACGCCGTGTACAAGTCCTTCAGCGACATCATCCAGGCCTGAAGATCTCCCCTGGGTGCTGAGACTCTGCGGTCGAGTCCGTTCATCGGACACCTCTAGAGACCCTCTCACAGCAGCGAAGGAAAACCCTCCCACCCCTCGGATACGTCAATCCAACATCGTGCATGTGTTGCCATTTGAGTCAAAGAAATATCTGAAAATGAAGGGAACATCTCTCACATCTCGGATATGTTAATCCAACATCGGCATGTGTTGCCATTTGAAATAAAGAAATATCTGAAAATGAACATGTGTCTACCTATTGCCTCATTTATGAGTTTCAAGCGGATTGCTTTGATGGTCCTCGAAACTTCGATTGGTTGAATATAATAAATACAAAGACTAAAATTAATTTCCAGAGGTAATGCCGTGTTTCGAGTGCAGGTGAGGTGGCAGACAAGAGATGGCGGACTTTGTTCCTCATCTGGGATTAGATCACTGGACCTCCAGATAAAGTGTCCACGCTGTGTCATCCCAGTCTCCGGGTCACCTTTGAACCCCGTGGCTCCAGGAGGGTGGCGTGGGGTCGAGGTCCGAGCAGCTCTGCTCTGAAAAAAACCTTCCAGTGCCGGACACACACGACGGGCAGCGAACCCGCCAGGTAGATGCTTGAGAGATGGACCCAGACGTCCCTACCAGACCCAGCAGAACGAGACGCATGTTGTGCATTGGCAGGATTTCAAAAGATTATATAGTGCATAGCTATCTTGGAAAAGTACAAAATAAGCACTTTGAAAAGTGAATGCCTCCCTTATTCATTGTTCAGGTTTAGTAAACATTTAATTAATTATGTTTACCTTCAAATGCGTTATTTGGAAGTGAGTCTTTAGCACACCTCCACCATCCTAATCAGAGCTAGATCATGCAAGGTAAACACTAAGGTGTCAGACAGGATAGATGAGCTACGACCTTCCAATTCCCCTCTTTCTTTACAAAACTGTACATGACAGTTACAGTGACTGTACACTTACACCACCTTTCAAAAGACCCTTAAACAGTGGTTAGTAGCAAGCCAGACCTGCTCTGTAACCTTTGGTCATTCTACTTTTTCTACATGGACTCTTGATGTGAATTGGGACCTATTTTGTGTGTAAAAGTGTTTTTTATCTATTTTGTATACTGGTATGTTGTTTTTATGTTTTTGACTTGCCTTAGGACAACGGATGTAAATTAGCAACTAAGCTAACTCCGGCTAATTTATATTGATGCTCTGGCTGACATGTTGATTAATGTGCAATGTCCTAATCAAATAAAAAAATAAAAAAATGAATGCCCACCAACTGTGAACATCTCCAAGGATCCCAAAGGGCTCCCTCTCCGACGAGTGGGAGTGATCCGTCGGTTTGATGAAGACCTTCTCTTGGTGAGAGAGAACCCTGAGCCAGCTGGCCTTCGTCCACGCCATGCCTCTCACATCACGCCTGGGAGGAAGTTAGAGAGTTTTCCAGTTTGCTTTTGTAACTCTGGAAACCGAGCTGGGACCCAGTGCTTCACTTCTCCTTTGTTGGAATGTATATTCAGAAATACATGTCTAGCACACCCTGGGCTGGTTGCACTTGTAGATCTGCACCATCCTTTAGTTTTTACACTGTTTTCTGTTGTGATACAGAGGAGTCTTCTATGTAATGTGTCATTTGGCATCCTGAGTGTAAAGCCTGATAGTTTCACAACTTCTCAGCAGTAACACAGGTTCTTAGGTAACACTGTTGTGTAGTGACCGTTGACCAGGCCGCAAGACCCCGAGGCAGAGAGCCAAAGACTATTGCT
>NC_082388.1:26007719-26031110 GCF_031168955.1 Gadus macrocephalus
CAGGAAGCACCCTCTCTCTCTCTCTCTCTCTCTCTCTCTCTCTCTCTCTCTCTCTCTCTCTCTCTCTCTCTCTCTCTCTCTCTCTCTCTCTCTCTCTCTCTCTCTCTCTCTCTCTCACTCTCACTCTCACTCTCTCTCTCTCTCTCTCTCTCTCTCTCTCTCTCTCTCTCTCTCTCTCTCTCTCTCTCTCTCTCACTCTCTGTCACACTCTCACCCAATCCGTCTCTCTCCCTCTCACCGTCTCTCACAGTCTAACTTTCAACTTCTCTCCCTCTCTCTCTTCCTCTCTCTCCCTCTTTCCTTGCACATGTCATCTGCACCAGTGTGTGTGTGTGTGTGTGTGTGTGTGTGTGTGTGTGTGTGTGTGTGTGTGTGTGTGTGTGTGTGTGTGTGTTGTGTCCCCTTTAACCTCCTTCTTCAAACCAGAGTAGACCAGTTCCACTGACGCACAGGTGTGGTTGGCATGGAACATATATTATAAAAACATATTTATATATAGAGTCATTTGCATAAGGAACATATCTATATTTCATGGAACATTTATTCTAAAACATATTTATAGATAGAATAAAGTACATAAAGAACCTATCTATATATCATAGAACATTATAAAACAATTATAAAAAGTAAAAATTATTTACACAAAGAACCTATATAGAACATTTCCATATATCATAGAACATACGTGCATATAGAACATATCTAGAACACGTCTACATATAACATAACTATATATATTAGAATATATGAACATCACTTTATACATGACAACACATGTTCACGTGTAAATCCCGTTACATCATAGGTGTCCAGGAGAATGGTTTGTTTTGAGGCCATCGCGTGCGCAGACCGGCGGTGACCTTTGACCTGATGAGCAGGCACGTGTCAGAAGGAAGGCATGCAGGCATGCCCATAAAATGTCCATGATAAATCCCACCCCTCGGCTCTGCCTAGACATATCCCAGCCCCCTCCCCCCTTCCACAAACACACACTCTCATACCCAAACATCTCCAAACAACATCCTTCTATGATTCAGACTCAGACCTCCACCCAGCTCTCCATCACCCGCCTGGTGGAGCAGAAGCTCCAGCAGATAGACGGGCAATCCAGCGTGCGCCTCCTATTGGTGGAGCTCGGGTCTGCAGCGTTGTATAACGTCTCCGGGGGTTAGGGGGGTTGACCCCGTTCTTAACTACTGAGTTATGAGGGTACAGGCTGAACCCTTCGTCACCATGGGAACACCCATTCCCCCCCCCCCCGAACCGCTGAAACACTCTGATGACCAGGCCCCCATGTCGACCAATAGGAAGGGGCGCTGGCCTTCACTGGCCATGTGAGCGAGGATGTGTTTGTGCACTGTACATTCTTTCTATTCTGTAGCTATATGTGCACAAAGAACACGCTGTACAATACAAGTAGAACGTTGTATATGGGCACGTAGATGCATTGTCTGTCTTTAAGCGCTAACAATACCTTAACCAGTCTCAAATAAAACATTTAACGTCAACAATCAGAGCGTAAATCAAATATCATTGGCTGCATAAAAGTTAAACCCAAATAATAACATCTCTCGGTAGACGACGGCAGCAGTGCAGGGCTCTGTTCCGGTACTTCTTAGACCTCCCGTTCTCTGAAGGGTGAAGTCAACAAC
Source organism: Gadus macrocephalus (assembly GCF_031168955.1). Taxonomy (NCBI): domain Eukaryota; kingdom Metazoa; phylum Chordata; class Actinopteri; order Gadiformes; family Gadidae; genus Gadus; species Gadus macrocephalus. Next base: position 26,009,372 of record NC_082388.1, read on the forward strand.
TGCTCGGGTGTCCCTCCCCTGTTCTGAAGAGAGCGTAAACAACACACGCAGCACGCGCACCCTCCCTCCCCCCCCCCCCCCCCCCCCGCCCGTGCACGGCGGGATGCCTTTCTGCGTGTGAGCACATGTATAAAAACGAGAAGGTCCAGCAGACGCTGGAGACTCAGAGCCAGACGCAAACAGGACTGCAGCAAGAGGATTGTGTGTTCCCCCTCAGAACTGGATTATAATCTCACCCGGAATACTCTGGTAACTACTGACTGACTCACTGGATCTTTAAAGAATATATTTTTATAATCTATAATCTATAATTGGTAATTGGTTGACAAATTTAAAGAAAGTTGGATTTGTTTTCCAATAATTCCATAATTATCTTTGTGCAAAGTGTTATCAGTAGAAACAATATCAAATGTGCATTTTTTAAATCAATAAATGTGTTTAAAAACTTATTTTCCATTGAATGGAAGGCGAAGGTCATGCCAGCCAACTTGTCGGGCGTTTGAGGAACTTTGTAGAGGAACTCCTAAATCAAATGTCAGCATGTGGAATATGTCAAGTGACGTCCTTACTTAGTGTGGGTCCGGTTTACTGCCATACAAGCAACGGAAAAACATCCAGACCTCAGTGTGTGACCACTCACACACCGGAGAGCTGCAAACACATAATTCAGCTCTAGAGTTGACGGTGATAACATCAGTGATGTTAAGCCAGTGTCGCTCACAGTTAGACCCAACTCACTACAACTTACCCACTTCATTCATCCAAACCTCCAAACGAATCCTGATCCATTCTGTGTTTTGGTTCTCAGACACACAGAACCGAACCTCGTCGCTGCACACGTATGATGAGCAGGCGTACCTAAGTGACCACGCAGCTCACCGGCCGAACAGGCAGCTCACCCACCTCCCGGCCATGGTCGGCATCAAACCCACGGACGTCGCGCCCGGTGCTGCCATCAAGGTGATCGGCGCGGGCACGGCGGCCTGCTTCGCCGACCTCATCACCTTCCCGCTGGACACGGCCAAAGTGCGACTGCAGGTAGGCCCCCCCGCCCGAGCCCGGAAGTCCGACACACCAGGGGAGCAAGGAGAACCGTTGAGGTTAACCCAGGTCTCTCCTGTGACCCCCAGATCCAGGGCGAGGGTGTCGGGCTGCAGGGGCCCGGGGCCCTCCGCTATAAGGGCGTGTTCGGGACCATCACCACCATGGTACGGACCGAGGGGGCCCGTAGCCTCTACAACGGCCTCGTGGCGGGGCTCCAGAGGCAGATGAGCTTCGCCTCCATCCGCATCGGCCTCTACGACTCCATGAAGGTGTTCTACACGCGCGGCTCCGACAGTGAGTACCCAGCCCCGTCTGGGTCCGTCCGACCTGTGTCCGTGCCCTGGGGCGGCCCACTAACCCACTGACCCCCCCCCCCCCCCCCCCCCTCTGGGTACAGGCGCCGGCATCGTGGTGCGGCTGATGGCGGGCTGCACGACGGGGGCCCTGGCGGTGGCGCTGGCCCAGCCCACCGACGTGGTGAAGGTGCGCTTCCAGGCCCAGGCGAGGCTAGAGGACGGAGGGAGGAGGTACAACGGCACCATGGACGCCTACCGCACCATCGCCCGCACCGAGGGGGTCCGGGGCCTCTGGAAAGGTAAGCCCCGCCCCACCTGGGTCACTCCCGTCACTGTTAGCCCCCCCGCCCAGGAGGTGGTTCACGCGTGCTCTCACATCGGTTTCTTCTGATCCTCGCGCTCCAGGCTGCCTGCCCAACATCACCCGCAACGCCATCGTGAACTGCGCCGAGCTGGTGACCTACGACCTCATCAAGGAGCTGATTCTGAAGCACAACCTGATGACAGGTGAGCGCCGCCTCCACGATGCGCCCGCACGTCTCAGCCTCGAAGCGGTCGAGCGCCCCCCCCCCCTCCTCCGTCCCTCTGTCTGACCCACGTCTGGACGTTGCCTTGCCCCCCCCCACCCCCCCCCCACCCCCACACAGACAACCTGCCGTGCCACTTCTCGGCCGCCTTCGCGGCGGGCTTCTGCACGACGGTGGTGGCGTCGCCGGTGGACGTGGTGAAGACGCGCTTCATGAACTCGGAGCCGGGCCGCTACGACGGCGCCATGCGCTGCGCGCTCACCATGTTCCGGAAGGAGGGGTTCTCCGCCTTCTATAAGGGGTAGGTCCGCCACCCAGGGGCCCAAGGATGTAGGGGCCCTCTATGGTTCATAAGGGCCCTTCTACTCACAGGAAGGAGGCTCCACAGACCTTATCATTACATTGTGATATTTTACGCCAAAGAGAAAATAATTACTTAGTGTTGACATCCTCTTTTCTACATACTCACATGATTTAACCAGGATGCGAAACCTGCTGCCTCTAGAGTAACGTCACCTCAACTTCCTGTTGCTCTGTGTTGTTGTTGTCCAGCTTCGTGCCGTCCTTCCTGCGGATGGGGTCCTGGAACGTGGTGATGTTCGTGTCCTACGAGCAGATCAAGCGAGGCCTGTCGCGGGCGCAGCAGTCCTGGGAGGCTCCGTCGTGAGCTCCCTGGTCCTTCACTCAAACCTTTCCCCCGCTGAGGGCGGAGACCCAGACCACTAGGCTGGTTGAGGGGCAGGTACGACCTCCACCGCAGACCCCAGGGCAACCAGGACCCCCTCCCCCCCCCCCCCCCCCCCCAGGGATGGAGACCCGAGCCTCAATGACTCAGAGCCTCAGAGACTGAGAGACTGAAGGACTCAGGACCTGAAGATACCAGAGGAACATCTGGAAGGAGGGGCCCGATCGCGGGCGGGGTCCTCCAGATGGGTATTACAGGACATGTCGTTTTTATATTTAGGGGTTATCCGACGTGTGTAACCGAGATGGTCTGTGTTTGTTACCAGTTTTGTGGTAGTTTTTTTTTGTTTTTGTTTCAGTGCGTTTTGTATTGTTTAGCTCATGGGAACCTTGCTAGGATCGGACTGGTCTTACACCTGGCGAGGGCCGTAGACTGGGAGGGATGGGACTGGGACTGGTCTTACACCTGGCGAGGGCCGTAGACTGGGAGGGATGGGACTGGGACTGGTCGTACAGCTTGAAGGGGCCTTTTTTTTTGTTTAAGGTATTAAGTATTATTTAAAGGATTGTATTGTAACCACTGTATTATGGACTGTTGAACTGAGTTAATGTTTACAGGTGTTTGTACAAACAGGTGTTTTTACATTCTAATATCCATGTTCAAACTGGAGTTGAAACTTTTCTATGAAACAATACTTACTGCTGGTCAATAAGTCGATGTGCAAATATTATATATGAATAATGTCCTAAAGAATATGTATATAGGTCAAAGTGTGGATTAATAAATACTTCCAATTATGTTTCCTTTTCATCATATTTCATGAAATATTTTATTGATCGTCATTGAGAAGGGATCCTGCAGCAGCTATTACAATATCCATCAGTATTTACATCTATAGGTAGTCTCATATCTATCAATATTTACCTCTATAGCGACTCATATCTCTCATTAGTTATATTTAAAGCCACAGTCCCATATATATAGTTATAGATCTTATATCTTTAGTCATATCTTTATATATATATTAAGGTTAGGGTTGATTGTCTGTATACAATCCAGGGACTAATGCATTAACTTGAGAACCTTTAGGATTCTGAAGTCAAAGCACTTCCTTAAATGATGACTAGAAGGAAAACTGCCAGACAGACAGAAAGAGCAACCGAAAGGCAAGCAGGCAGACAGAAATGCACACCGACGGACTGGCAGGCAGACAGACAGACAGACAGACAGACAGCTGGCTTATGTAAGCAGCACAAAATGTGAGAGTAAAACTGAAAGAGGAACAGATGTGGGTCAGACGTTGTGGGTCAGACGTAGAGATTCTGTGCATGTGGATGTGATTTGAGCGAGGGGGGGGGACGCAGCGTGAGCCTCTCATGATGACTCAGCACAACGGTTTATGGTGCAGCGTGTACCGCTAGGATTAGAACAGGGACAATTATAGTTCCACCGGACTGCATTATATCTGGAGGTCAACCCCCAGCTCTGGTCCTCTGTGGAAGTCAGCCTGGTGGGGAAAGGCCCATCATGGTCAGGGCGACGAGATTCAAACCACAATAAATTAACGTACCGGCATACTTGTGCAAACATTCATTTAACATGTGATGAATTCTGTATTCAATATTTTGACTTGATTATTTTAACTCACTTGAGCTGAAGAGAGACACATACACTGAAAGAGGAAATAAACGTTTATCAAAAACTTCAAAATGTTGTAACACAGATGTAACTTTACAGCGATGTAAATGTTAATGTTTATCGTTCTCTGAGTATCATTGCTGTCGTTTGCATCCCTCATGTAGTTTGCATTGTTTGCAATGTTGGTATTGTACGCGAGCATTGTCTCAATCGTCTCCATTGTTCATCGTGTTGGCGTTGTTTGTCATGTTCATTTTGGTGGTATTACTGTCCGTAATGTTCGTAATGTTAGCGATGTTCGTAGTGTTCGTACTGGTCACATTGTTCAGGACTATTTGTGTTGTTGGTGGTACAGTTCTCAGATTGACAGGGCGTGTTTGATCAGTCGCTTGCTCTCCGGGGAGAGCTTCGGGGGGAACTGGGTGTCGAAGGTGAGGATGAGGTCCCCTCGGAGTCCCGGGAACTGGGAGAGGGGCATCCCCTCGGCCGGGACCAGCTTGCTGTACCCGGGGCTGCAACACAGACACACAGTCAGGCTCCACAGGCTCTAGCTGGGAGGGGAGGGCTGCTTCGAGATGAAGCCAGAGTCTGGTTTTACTCACTGCACGATGTCGTTGACGGGAATGTTGACGAGCCTGCCATCTAGTGTCTCAACGTCGACTGAGAACCCTGTCAGGGCCTGGAGGAGGAAACACCAGCAACGTGTCAGAGCTTCAGCAGCTGGAGGCCTGAAGAACCATCGACTGAGGGAACCTTGTATACCAGGTGTAACTCACCATCTCAAGAGAGATAGAGGCCTTGTAAACCAGGTTGTCACGCTGTCTTGTAAACCAGGGATGGGGCTTCTGTCGCACTATGAACACGATGTCCGCAGGAACACTGTTTGGTCCCTGCAGGGGGGAGACATTCAAACGGTCCTGATTTGCATGATAACCATGATTCTCATACTGTAATTGCAACTACCGGTACTATATTCTATACTCTGAGATAAGAGGCAGCAGAGAGAGAGGTCATGTTTCCCGAAGCTCCGCTAGGCATTGGAAAAAACTACTTAATTCATCGTTCAGATCTACTTTATTTTATTCTATTTCATGATCATAATACTTAACGATGTATAGTTTGTTTCCGTCGTCCTCCATTGCTCGATTCAACAATACATTTTGGCACTTTTTATGACTCCCGGATCAGACCGCAGCAAAAGCCTTGGACTTTCCTATCGCCAACATGCCTCTGTACTCGGATATCTCAGGCACGGAGACTGGGAAATGCACAGACTGCACCAAACTGCGACAGACAGTGGCTTTATTTGAAACGAGACTAGCAGCATTAGAAAAATGCAAAGGACTTCTCCAGGATACAGTGCTGATGAGTGAGTTTGCTGAGCTAACTCAGACAAATACACAGGAAGACCATACAATACTTTTTGACAGGTTAGAAAACTGGGTGGGGTTTTCAGGCACAGTCTTAAATTGGTTCAGATCCTACCTACAAAACAGGAACTACTTTGTTTCCATTGGCGACTTTATATCAGAATCAACCAACGTGATGTGTGGAGTCCCACAAGGTTCGATCTTAGGACCCTCTTTATTCAACATCTACATGCTCCCACTAGGGCAAATCATGCAAAATAACAATATTAACCATCATTGCTATGCTGATGACACGCAAATCTATGTATCGCTATCACCAAATGACTATCGGCCCATAGATCTGCTGTGCCAGTGCATTGAGCAAGTGAAAGAATGGATGTGCCGAAATTTCCTTCAGCTAAATGAGGACAAAACAGAGATAATTGTATTTAGTGCTAAAACGGAAAGGCTTAAAGTAACCCAACACCTTCACTCTCTGTCCCTGAAAACCTCAATCAAAGCCAGAAATCTAGGGGTTATCATGGATTCTGATTTACATTTCGACAGTCACATCAAATCAGTTACAAAATCTGCATATTATCACCTTAAAAATGTAGCAAGACTTAGAGGGCTCATGTCCACCGAAAACTTGTACATGCCTTTATCACTAGTAAGCTTGATTACTGCAATGGTCTCCTTACAGGTCTCCCAAAACAAACTCTAAGGAAGATTCAGCTTGTTCAGAATGCTGCTGCTAGAGTTTTAACAAAGACCAAAGAATTTGAACACATTACACCAATTCTTAAATCGTTACATTGGCTTCCTGTAGGTCAGAGAATTGATTTTAAAATCATGTTGCTAACCTATAAATCCCTACATGGTTTAGGCCCAAAATATTTAACTGATATGCTTCCACTACATAAGCCTTCTAGATCTTCTGAGACCAATCTGTTAATTATCCCCAGAGTAAACACGAAACATGGGAAAGCAGGATTTAGTTACTATGCAACAAATAGCTGGAATAAACTCCCTGAGGATTTAAGACTTGCCCCAACTCTGAGCACCTTTAAAACAAGATTGAAGACTTTTATGTTTGCTTTAGCTTTCTTCTAAATCTTAAATACATTGCAATTTCTAAAAAGCCTTTTTTTTTTTAATTTACTTTGCCTTTATTTTACTAAAATGCCTTTTTAACTTTCCCTTTATTTTCTATTTTTACCAGAAAGATACATGATCTGATACCAGAGAGAAAGGATAAGGGTTTGAGACCCAAGTTCTGTTTGGGTTAGAGTCCTAGAATCTGGGTTAGAGCCCCAGAGAAAGGACCAAGGTCCTTTAGGTCGGGTTGGAGTCCCAGAGAAAGACCTGAGATCTCTCTGGGTTAGAGTCCCGACGTCTGTCTGGGTTGGAGTCCCAGAATAAGGCCTTTGGTTCGTGGTTAGAGTTACTAGAATCCGGGTTGGAGTCCCAGAGAAAGTACCAAGTTCCTTTAGGACAGGATGGAGTCCCGACGCGGATACCAGAGAGACTGTTGATCTGATCTTAAATACATTGCACTTTCTATTTTACTCATTTCTTTGCATATGCTTTCTTTTACTTATCTATTCTTTTATTTTATTGTATGACAATGTTTATATGTGAAGCACTTTGAGTCTGCCTTGTGTATGAAAAGTGCTACATAAATAAAGTTGCCTTGCCTTGCCTTGCCTACCCTTGGCCCCACATATATGTTGCATAAACGTGTTCCATACAGTTCTAGTATTAGGTTTGTATTAGGTTCTTATGGTAAATGTTCATATTTGATGCTTGACCTACAGTACTTGCCGTTTCCTTTTTTTCTTTATATTTCATATTCATGTTCCTTTACTATGTTTATCATTATTGCTGTGCACCAAATTCAAGCATACACCTCACCTGGTCTTCTCATATCTCTAGCAGACGTCTCACCTGTCCTCCTTATGGAGCAGAGCTCACCTGGTCCCCTTATATCAGGACTCACCTGGTCCCCTTATATCAGGACTCACCTGGTCCACTTATATCAGGACTCACCTGGTCCACTTATATCTAGACTCACCTGGTCCACTTATATCAGGACTCACCTGGTGTCCTTATATCAGGCTCACCTGGTCTCCTTATATCAGGACTCACCTGGTCCACTTATATCAGGACTCACCTGGTCCACTTATATCAGGACTCACCTGGTCCCCTTATATCAGGTCTCACCTGGTCTCCCTCCTCGGGGAAGGTGACCCGGGTTCCCTCGTTCCAGCCGGGCTTCACAGCGATGCTGAGGATCTTCTCCTTGATGCTGGAGGTGTAGCCGTCCTCGTTCATCACCTGGGCCCGGAACGAGGAGCGTTTAGTCTTCAGACGGTCATTTCAGAACGGAACACGACGGGTTTAGAGCAGCCAACCCTAGTGCCACCCACCAGAGTGTGTCTACAGTGTACGGATCCTGGACCCAAATCACAATCTGATATAGACCTGAACCCTACATCGATACAAGAGGAGTCCTATACCTTCTAATAACTCATCTTATATCTTATAACTTGTGCATCTGAGACGATCAGAGGGCGCTGAATGAGCTCTGGGGTGCCCCAGTGTGTGAGCAGAAGGACGGGGGGTGGGGGGGGGTGCTGTATCACAACTGGGCTCCGCGTTGGAACGAGGCCTGGTGGAGGTCGCGATGCAGAGGAACCTGCCCGTACCTCGCATGACTCAGCAAAACAGAAACGAAGCCGACGCCGCAGTCTACCGACACTCGGATGAATGAGATGAGCGCATTAACGAGGAGTTAATCGGTCTCCGGGGGCGACGGTGGGAGCGTGTGCGTGCGGCGGTCACCCTGCGGGAGATCTTGATCTTCTTGGTGCAGCCGTGGTAGAGGTCGTCCAGGGTCAGGCTGAGGTCGCGTTCTATCGGGCCGTCCTGGCTCCTCCTCTCTTGGCTGGGGACCCCCCCGGACCCGTCCTCGGCCCCCACGGAGAAGTCTGGACCCCGCCACACATGGTTCAGGGAGACAAGGGGACAAGGCGACAAGGGGACAAGGAGATAAGGGGACAAGGAGATAAGGGGACAAGGGGATATGGAGACAAGGGGACATGGATACATGGAGACAAGGAGACAAGGAGACAAGAAGACAAGGGGACATGGAGACAAGGGGACATGGATACATGGAGACAAGGAGACAAGGAGACAAGAAGACAAGAAGACAAAGAGACATGGAGACAAAGAGACAACGCCTCATTTGTGCTGTCGTTGTGATTGATAATATTGCTACTAGATACCATTGCTGCTGTATGGGCGTTAGAAAGTACTTCACAAGACAACAAGACAACCACATACTGTGGGTGTGGTTGTCTTGTTGTCTGAGTGTGTCTCCTACCAGCGAACGGGTTGTCGCCACCGAAGAAGAGCCGGAAGGTTTTGCTGGGGTTCTCGTGGAAGACGTACGGAGCGGACCACGCCCCGTTCGCCACAAACTCCTGGGGAACGCCCCCTTTTAGCCCCTCCTCGCCGAACTTGTCGTACGTCGCTTTCTTCCTCACTGGGGGAGAAACACGAATCACAGGCAGAACAAAGTTTACTATGAGGAGGGAAACTAAAGCAAAGTTTATGTAAAGACCTGATTTTTTGAGCCGATGATACAGCAGAGCTACAAATGTCCTTTGAAAAGACAAGCGCATCGTCTAATAAAAGAGGAGACAGAGATTAATATTCCACGTGTTTGATTCAATGCCAAAGAATGAAAATAAGCATGAAATGTGTACATGTGATGTAATGCTTTACATCACATGTACATTTGATTTGATGTTTATTTCTATATTCAGGCCAAGGCTGCAAAAGATAATCAAATGCAACATTGAAAAAATTAATATGATTAAATGATATTAATGTGTAGGCCTATAATAGCACCGGAAGTACATAACGAATGCGTAAACTTCGTACGGTCGCTCAGCACATCGTAAGCCTCCGCCAGGTCCCGGAAGACATCGAAGTAGTCCGGTCGGCAGCTCGGATGGTTCTTCAAAGCCAGACGCCGATACCTGAATAAATCAACGAGACGCATACCAGATCAATACAATAGGACCAGATCAATACTACGACGCACACAGGGATATCAGTTGGACGGATCAGAAGGATGAATACCACAAAAACAAATACTACTTACGACTTCTTGATATCCGCGTCTGTTGCGTTTCTGTTAATTTCCAATATGGCGTAGTAATCGATACCCATTCTGACCAGGCGTTTAAAACATAAACTACCATCTATAACACAGTCATCCAACAAAGTTGAACAACGTTAACTTTCACTTGACGGACGGTTCAGATGGTCGGAGCGACGGCTTTCAGTTTGGTTGCCAAGGACTCTTCGTGAGCGGTTGTCATGGTAACACACACCCTCCTTCATCGATGCGGCAGGACCGCCGATAGAGCTTCTGGTGGTCGACGTTCACCTTTACCTTTGTTAGGGTTATGGTTATGGTTATACGATGGTCTGGTTGGTCCATGGAGGTTTGTTAAACTGGTGCAAGTCAGACATGACTTTACTTATATAGTTTTAAACATGTTAAAAACAACACATTTTACTTGTTATAAGCGTTATTATAACAGTCAAGATGTAAACAAGTCCCAGACACGGATTCAGTTCAGCAGCAATGACAAATGTGCTTATGTTTTTTATTTCAATTTAAAACCATTACAGACAGAAACATTAAAGGACTAAATGAAACAAAGAAGCTACCGAAATTATTTCCTACACATTGCAGTGTGTATTTCCAGCCTTGATGGAGGCGACGCAGTGGCGGTACATGGCCGGCGGCCGCCACTGGATTAGAGCGGGATTACAGAATTTAGTAAATCCTTTAGGATCCACCGAGAAAAATATTAACAGCCATAAACAAAAGAAAAGAAAAGGAAACCAGTAGAAATAAATATTACAAGTCATTATGGATTAAATACAATGTGTAGTATAATCACAAACAAAAATATATTCAAAACAAATCCAAACAAAACAAACGATTTTCGATGTGTTCATACAGCTCTATAGCAAACAGGACCGAACTAGAGTACTCTACTCACACATGATCTCTACCTTTATCTTGGCCTCGGCTCTCATTAGGACTCTTATTGTGAAACATCCTCCTTACACCCTAGTCGTACAACTTTACCCTCGTCTTTAGAAAAAAGGGATAGTTTTGAAAAAAAAGAGAAAATATATGTAGAAAATGGCAGCCAAGGTGCAGTTTTACTTTACCTATCTATGAGGAGATAACCTTATATTTCCCTCTTCTTTGTTGTGTGGTTCTGTGTGTGTGTGTGTGTGTGTGTGTGTGTGTGTGCATGCGTAAGGGGGGGGGGAAGTTGTGTAGCTCTGTGTTTGGGGGGGGAAGTTGTGTGTGTGAGTGTGTTGCAGCATTGCTGGGGTGTGACTGGGTGAGTCATCAGGGCGTAGCAGAGAGGAGCTGCCGTCTCATAGGGAGACCATATCACCCCCACCCTAACCTACGTCTGAGCACTGGACGGACAGCCATCTTCCATCACCTTCTATTTCGTCTTACACGCCACAAAATAAGTATGGAAACAAATATTGTTTGCAGTAATGAGTTGTCGGCACAAACAAGGTCACAGCGTTTTGTGTATGCGTCCTGTGATTTCGTTACTTTAGCTTAACATAAGCACACACCAAATCGAGTGACTTGTGATGCCTAACGTTTTGATCGTCTCGTGAAGCGAGCCTACAGGAAGCTCAGTGTCACTCAAACGACACGTCGCACCTTCTCCGCCTCTAAGCCCGTCTAACGCGGCCAATGTAAAGGGGGCGGGGCTCACATATTGTAAACACTCATTTCCGAAGCATTGCATAAAGTCATCCAGGTGACCGTCCATTGGTCAATCCAAAGTGGGCGTGGCTAACACTTAACAACATGAAGGTGTGATCTCGCCGGGGAACACCAGGGGTAGTGTCATGGGTCAGTATTGGGGGGGGGTTGGGGGTTGAAGAGCAGGAGAGAGAGAGATAAAGACAGGCTTTAAGAAGACATCGGAGCAGGGCGGAAGGATCCAGGGGCGGGGCTTAGCACGCGCAGCCTCCCTCGCTGACTGGCTGATCGGGTGGCTTCTCCAGCTTGATGTCAATCACTGAGGAGGGGCGGCGGTTGAGGAAAAAAAACGATATACAAAATCGACACAATGTGGCTTTGAAGACAGGGGTTTCGAACCCACAACCCCCTGGTCTGGAGCCACACCCCCATCTCTAAATCTCGTCAAATCGTCTGCTGTAAGTCTGACCTGTAGGCGTCCTAGAGAGACGACCCCTAACCCCTACCTTCCCCTTCATAACACGCATCAGAATCCCCTTGAAGTGTCTTTGGATTGAAGCGTCTGATAAATAACCGGGGAGTGATTTAAATAAAAGAAGGAGGATGATGTCACATCTGTGTTGATTGACAGCCGGGTGGTGGACGAACATAAAATGGATACAGGCAGTTCCCCTTCGCAGACTTGATGGACAATAATAAGGTCTAAAGTATAGAATAACGTAGTGTCTACAAGCAAGTTCATCCCCTGGGAATTCAAGTGTGGGGAAATTCTGTTTAAAAGAGTGAAACACATTCGATTTGAAAACATCGACTTTTTGCTGCTACTTTCCCGACATAAACTAAAAGGTGAAGCGCCTGTATCCGCCCACCAGGGGGCAGTGTGGTCAGAAGGATACTGTCTTCTCTGCTCTTGTCCTGAGTGGCGTCCATCCCGGGCAGAGCGGCTGCCACGCGTCTGAACAGCTGGGGGGGGGGGGGGGGGGGGGGAGCAGGAAGCAGGAAGTAGACAGCAAAAAACACGGCCCATCAGACTCAATCACAGCTTTACGTCTCCAAACCCCAGCAGAGCTCTACTGGCAGTGTTGCTAATGAGTCGAGGCAGCCTTGAACCCGCATCCCAGTGACCTCGTGCCGGAGAGCAGAGCGAAGGCCGCAGTAAGGCGAGGCCCCGACCTCTGACCTACGCACTCTGCTGTTGGGATACGAGGTTGTGCGACCTCGCATCCCAGAAGGCAGTGTGGTGGGATGATTGATGGAGGATGATTCAAACCATGTTGCCTTAGGGCTGGTGTATACTTCCCCAGCAGCACGTCCGCAGTATGTATTAGCATGTAGTAAGGGTGTACGGTATAAACGGTATAGAAAGTACACCGGTGTGAATTTGCGCTACGGTATGGATTTGGACGTTACCATGAGACCGGTACTCAGTGATGTGTCTCACGCGTTGCAAGGTAAGTAACGCGTTCATAAACGTAACAAATTGTTCACGTAAAAAGTAAAGTTACGCACAACTACTGAAAATACGGTAACGAAACGAAGTTCCTTTTTCGATGCGGCACAACGTTACTTTTCCAAGGGACAGATTTTGACAGCCTTCTCAGGCTGTCAAAATCTGAAGGCTGCCTTCTCAGCCTTCTGTGAATGCGCTATTCCGCAATCACACAGGCGGGCTTGCTGCGCGCCTGTTTGCTTGCGCAATAGTCCCTTCACGAGCTCTCATTCCGCACCGTACGAGACAGACGCTGGTAGCGTGAAGCTGTCTCTGCAGCTCAGACATCGCTTTCGCAGGGATTTTTTCAAAGCCAGTCCTTATGACAAAAAAAAGCCAGCTGTTTACCTGTGTAAGGACATGGTTCCCTTTCAAAATGTCGCTAGAAAGGGCTTTAAAGAGATGGTCCAAACACTCGACCCCGGGTACGCCAAATGGAGATGCCAAAGCTATACGGCAAGGTCCGCGAGCAAGTGGAGAAAGAAATCCTTATCATTAAACATTAGAGTTTTTCAGAGATGGAAGTAACTTGAGAAAATATTTTGCATTTGTTTTATGCAGTTTTGCTGCCTAACCTTTATTTGACCACTTCAGAAGCAGTTACATCGAAAATTAGAAGATAACATTAACAAGCCGTGATATAATACCGTTAGGCTATGCCTCAAATCATACCGTGATATACATTTTAGTCCATACCGTAGAGCCCTAGCATGTAGATAGAAGTACACAGATGTCGACACTAGAGCACAGCTCTGGACATGCTACAGGAGAAGTATAGATCAGGCGTGAGCCAATCATAACACAAGCAGAGGATGACCTTTAACCTGGATGTGATTTCATGCTGATTTTCACTGCAGCAACACATTAAGCAATCAATCACTCGATCAATTAATCAATCGATCAGATGAGGGTGGGCAAGGGGGTAATTAGCTGCCAACTCTCACTGCTCTGAAATGTCACTCAACAGGAGCCGATTTGTAGCAGGTTGCGAGTTTTGATAATCAATCTCCCCCAAACACACACACGAAGAAGCACATCAAGGCCCACATGCACAATGGAAGCAGGCTACACACACACTCACACGCTACCTGTTTGACATTGTAGCCTGTCTTTGCACTTGTTTCAATAAACAGAACATTCATGTCTTTCGCTTTTTGCTCCCCCTCCTCTGTCGTTATCTGTCTGCAAGGCCACGAGCACACGCGCACACACACACACACACACACACACACACACACACACACACACACACACACACACACACACACACACACACACACACACACACACACACACACACACACACACAGGGTACAAGGTGAGTGTGTTAACAGAGGCGGTCGAGTTGTGCTCCTTCCTGCAGGGTCGGTGACCCCTGACCCCCGGACCTGGAGCTCCAGCCGAGTGGCCACGCCCACTTGTGATGTCACAAATGGGTAGATGGCTGATCAACGATCAACGAGTCACCTGGAGGTGAAACAGAGCCTTCTAAGCAGAGAACAGACTCTCTACTAAGCCATGTTCGTCCACAGTGGACATTTAAATAGCTAGTAACACTAAATAGAGGAACAATAATTAACCATTAATTAACATTGGCTAATGCAGTAATAAGCATTAACTAACAATGATAACCATCAACTAATGGTCTAGTAATCACTTATGGTGTTCATTTTTACTAAGGTATTCATTAATACATCATTTAATAAGTAAGGCTTAGGGTAAACCGTTGATCTACTCAAGAATGCATTAACTAATACCTTACTTTACGTGAACACCATTGTTAATCAATTAACTTTACCCTTATTTCATGGCGTTACCAAATAGTTGTACAGGCTCTGATCGATGGTGACCTGGTTGTCATGGTGACGGGTGACCTTCAGAGGAGGTCAGGGGTCGAACCACAGCAGGAGGTCAGAGCACAACTCTCTCTTGACGTGCGTCTCTCTTACCTGCTTGACGTTGTAGCCTGCCTTGGCGCTAGTCTCTATAAACATTACATTTAGCTCCTTGGCTTTCCTCTCGCCCTCCTCTATTGACACTTGCCTGGTGGACAAATCGGTCAGCGCACAACATAGGTACATACACATAGGTACATACACATATTGATTAACACAGTAGTCACCACATATATAGGTACAAACAATGTGTGTGTGTGTGTGTGTGTGTGTGTGTGTGTGTGTGTGTGTGTGTGTGTGTGTGTGTGTGTGTTTCTCCCACAGAGGTTAGAGGAAGAGGGTATTGATCAATCCACAGGAACAATAATCAATGACTTAATAAGTGATCTCCCTTGGGGAGGAGGAGTGGTGGGAGAAGGAGGAAGGGTTTACCGTTTGTCGGCCAGATCCGTCTTGTTTCCGACCAGCATGATGATGACATCACTTCCCCTCTCGGTTCTGACATCATCAATCCACTTTGTGGTCTGCTGGAAAGAGTTGACGTCTAGGAGGAGGGGGAGGAGGAGGAGGAGGAGAAGAGAAGAAGGAGAAGGAGGAGGAGGAGGAGAGAAGAAGGAGAGGGAGGAGGAGGAGGAGGAGGAGAAGAAGGAGAAGGAGGAGGAGAGAAGGAGAAGGAGGAGGAGGAGAGAAGGAGAGAAGGAGGAGGAGAAGAGAGGAAGGAGAGGGAGGAGGAGGGGGAGAGAAGGAGAGAAGGAGGAGGAGGAGAAGAGAGGAAGGAGAGGGAGGAGGAGAGAAGAAGGAGATAGAGGAGGAGGAGAGAAGAGGGAGGAGTAGGAGGAGAGAAGGAGAGAAGGAGGAGGAGGAGAAGAGAGGGAGGAGGAGAGAAGGAGAGAAGGAGGAGGAGAAGAGAGGAAGGAGAGGGAGGAGGAGGAGGAGAGAAGAAGGAGATAGAGGAGGAGGAGAGAAGAAGAGGGAGGAGAGAAGAAGGAGAGGGAGGAGGAGAGAAGGAGGAGGAGGAAAGAAAAAGGAGATAGAGGAGGAGGAGGAGAGAAGGAGAAGGAGGAGGAGGAGGAGGAGAGAAGGAGGAGGAGGAGGAGGAGGAGGAGGAGGAGGAGGAGAGAAGAAGGAGGAGGAGGAGAAGGAGGAGGAGGAGGAGGAGGAGAGAAGAAGGAGAAGGCTGCTCAGTGACAGGAAGTGGTGATGCGTTGGCCCCTCCCGGGCCGTGCCTCACGGTGAGTCACTGGTGAGAGCCGTCCCTCCATGCTGGTTTGGCTGGTTCTGCTCCACGCCCTCCCGCCCGGGCTGGGACCCCCCCCCCCCCTGGGCGGGACCAGGGTCCGCGCGGCGCCTCTCACGGCCCAGCGGGGCGCAGAGACAGAACCATGACTCATGGCAACGCTACCACGCCTCCCCCTGGGCCACGAACCGTATCCAACGCAGCCACTAGGGGGAGCTCATGTACTGGCTGGTGTGTGTAGGTGTGTTGACGCGTGTGTAGACGCGTGTGAAGGTGTGTTTACGTGTGTAGGCGTGTTGAGAGAGAGAGAGAGAGAGAGAGAGAGAGACAGAGAGACAGAGAGTGTGCGGGTGTGTGTGTGTGTGTGTGCGTCTCCACCCACTTGTAATGTCGTACACCACCACGGCGGCAGCAGAGTCTCTGATGTAGCTCGGGATGAGGCTCCTGAAACGCTCCTGGCCGGCCGTGTCCCAGAGCTGGAGCCGGATCTGGAGGTGGAGGAGGAGGAGGAGGAGGAGGAGGAGGAGGAGGGGGAGGAGGGGGAGGGGGACGAGGGGGACGAGGGGGAGGAGGGGGACGAGGGGGAGGAGGGGGTGCATGAGGAGGACGAGGAGGGGCAGGATGAGGAGATGGGGCAGGAGGAGGACGAGGAAAAGGTGTGTGAGGAGGAGATGGGCCAGTAGGAAGAGGTGGGGGAGGAGGAGGAGGAGGTGGGACAAGAGGAGGAGGAAGGGTGAGGCGGAGAGGAAGGGTGAAGAGTGAGGAAGAGGAGCAGGAAAGGGAGGAGGGGTAACAGCAAAACAAAAAGAAAAATGACAAGAACCGATGTGAGAAATGATGGGAATAATGGTACGAAGACATCAAGAATAAAAAGGAATGGAAGGATTAGAGATGAGGGAACAGGAGAAAACAGAGGTAGAGAGACACAGAGAGACAGAGACAGATAGAGAGACAGACACAGAGGTAGAGAGACACAGAGAGACAGAGACAGATAGAGAGACAGACACAGAGGTAGAGAGACACAGAGAGACAGAGACAGATAGAGGTAGAGAGACACAGAGAGACAGAGACAGATAGAGAGACAGACACAGAGGTAGAGAGACAGGGAGAGACAGACACAGATAGAGGTAGAGAGACACAGAGAGACAGAGACAGATAGAGAGACAGACACAGAGGTAGAGAGACACAGAGAGACAGAGACAGATAGAGAGACAGACACAGAGGTAGAGAGACACAGAGAGACAGAGACAGATAGAGGTAGAGAGACACAGAGAGACAGAGACAGATAGAGAGACAGACACAGAGGTAGAGAGACACAGAGAGACAGAGACAGATAGAGGTAGAGAGACACAGAGAGACAGAGACAGATAGAGAGACAGACACAGAGGTAGAGAGACAGGGAGAGACAGACACGGAGAGAGAGAGAGAGCTAAGGAGAGACAGACACATTGACAGAGAGGGATAGAGAACAAGAGAGAGAGAGACAGAGAGAGAAAGAGCTTGGCAGAGAGTAGAGATAGCATGCAGGTGATAAGATAGCATCCAGAGAGAGAGAGAGATCTCATTGGACGGGATCAAAAATCAAAACAAAATAACACAAATAATAATAATAGTCTGCCTTCACTTGCCTCCCAGCTCGCTCAAGTAAGGTCTTACATTTCAACCAATGAATGAATAGAGTTTCATGTGTGGAAAGAAAGGAGAAGAGAAAAGTTGCTTTTAAATTAAACAAAGTGACTGCTCTGTTAGCCAATCACAGGAGAGCCGAGCCCTGTTGTCCCACCCCAGCACCTCTGCTCCGACACCACCACCACCACCACCACCACCACCACCACCACCACCACCACCACCACCCCCACCATGACATCAGTGCCCAATGTGGAGCAGAAGCTGGCAAGGGAAATGTTACCATGGTTACACTGTATGCCGGCAGGTATACAGCGAGAATTTGAATGAGAGCTAAATGGTTTGAAATGGGGGGTAAATAAGTCTAGGCCCGTTTGTTTCAAACAGACCTGTTCACAGTCGCCCCCCCCCCCCCCCCCCCCCAGTCAAACGTTGTCTGCATCTTGAAGTCTCCGAACAAATACAAGTTGGATCCTAAGGGACCGACGATGAATACTTGACTTACCGTTCTGTCTTCAAGGTACATCGTTTTGGACAGGAAGTCTATTCCGATGGTCGCCTGAAATAAAACATGAGACAACGTGAGATGGCAGCATCATGGTGTTGAATACGCGCATGCTACATGGGCGAGTCGTTTATCAGTGTAACAGTAAGAAGACGGTTTCTATGAGTGTAGCAGTGTGTAGGATGTGTCTCTGTGTGTAACAGTGGATGTTTCTCTGAGTGTAACAGTGGATGTTTCTCTGAGTGTAACAGTGAGTAAAAGGTTTCTATGAGTGTAGCAGTGTGTAGGATCTTTATATGAGTGTAACAGTATGTAGGATGTTTATATGAATGTAACAGTATGTAGGATGTTTCTCTGTGTGTAACAGTGGATGTTTCTCTGAGTGTAACAGTATGTAGGATGTTTCTCTGAGTGTAACAGTATGTAGGATGTTTCTCTGAGTGTAACAGTATGTAGGATGTTTCTCTGAGTGTAACAGTATGTAGGATGTTTCTCTGAGTGTAACAGTATGTAGGATATTTCTCTGTGTGTAACAGTGGATGTTTCTCTGTGTGTAACAGTGGGTGTTTCTCTGAGTGTAACAGTATGTAGGATGTTTCTCTGAGTGTAACAGTGGATGTTTCTCTGAGTGTAACAGTATGTAGGATGTTTCTCTGAGTGTAGCAGTGTGTAGGATCTTTATATGAGTGTAACAGTATGTAGGATGTTTATATGAATGTAACAGTATGTAGGATGTTTCTCTGAGTGAACAGTGGATGTTTCTCTGAGTGTAACAGTATGTAGGATGTTTCTCTGAGTGTAACAGTATGTAGGATGTTTCTCTGAGTGTAACAGTATGTAGGATGTTTCTCTGAGTGTAACAGTATGTAGGATATTTCTCTGTGTGTAACAGTGGATGTTTCTCTGTGTGTAACAGTGGGTGTTTCTCTGAGTGTAACAGTATGTAGGATGTTTCTCTGAGTGTAACAGTGGATGTTTCTCTGAGTGTAACAGTATGTAGGATGTTTCTCTGAGTGAACAGTATGTAGGATGTTTCTCTGAGTGTAACAGTATGTAGGATGTTTCTCTGAGTGTAACAGTATTTAGGATGTTTCTCTGAGTGAACAGTATGTAGGATGTTTCTCTGAGTGTAACAGTATGTAGGATGTTTCTCTGAGTGTAACAGTATGTAGGATGTTTCTCTGAGTGAACAGTATGTAGGATGTTTCTCTGAGTGTAACAGTATTTAGGATGTTTCTCTGAGTGAACAGTATGTAGGATGTTTCTCTGAGTGTAACAGTATGTAGGATGTTTCTCTGAGTGTAACAGTATGTAGGATGTCTCTCTGAGTGTAACAGCGGGTGTTTCTCTGTAGCAGCAGGCCTCACCTGGTAAGTGTTATCAAAGCTGTCATACATGAACCTGGTGATTAGGGAGGTCTTCCCCACTAAAGACACACAAACAAAAACATGTTTTAAACTTTTGCTTTAACAAGTTTCCCACACATCTGCAGATTAGAAAGTGATATATTCTACAAAGGTAGTTCACAAAGACAGCAGAGCCAAGAAATGTGAAGGAAAACCTTCAATTATCTGACGCTCATCTTGCCCCACCCATGACCCTGCCTTCTAAGAACAGCTTGTGGTAAAGAGAGGCCTTTGTGTACTTATTGAATCAGAAGTTTAAGAGATAGAAAGTGTTGTCTGTGCTGTCTAGACCCATTAGTAAAGGCTGCATTACCGGTGCCACAACTGAACTGTTTAAATGATCAAGTCCAGAGCAGTCGGTCAGTAGAGAGACTGCTCCTCTAAGTTAAACTGTTGGAAGCTATGTTTCTCTGACTAGGAGTATCCTTCAAGTGACAGTCATAATTACAAGGCATTGACGCCCCAGGAGTTTAGTTTTATAGGGCATAGGGCATTTAGCCCTTTTCTCTAGTCAAATCAAACTGCCATGGGCTGTTCTACAAAATATTTTCGCCTGGGTAGAATGTTGACTTCTGTAATATAATCTGTTCAAAGGATGGCATGACTAGATTCCATCGCGGTGTATTGACCGTTGTTACTATAGTAGAGGTCGAGTTATCTGATATTAACCTGGCCTGCAGTGCCAAACCAGATTGATTACATTCTTAATACGTTATAATGATATACGATATGAAGATAAAGACAGCAGGAACCAGCTCGATCGTCTGGCTGATCCTGGGATGGGTCTCAGGAATGTCGCCGGGCCACTAGATTACCCCTGATTCACCAAGTGGACAGGCTTTACTCAAAATAGTCTTTACTTGACTACATATTGCTCAACTATTATCGACATGATCGGTCATTCATTTAAGCCCACCTGTCGTAGAGGAGTTAAACCGATAAAGCATCATCGATGACGACGCGTCAAAAATACAAATACGTGCAATGATTTCAAGAGATATCGTAATAAGTCGGAATCTTTCAAATCCATTATTTATTCATGTCGTTCTAATGGATCTCAGACTGCTGGCCCGCTAGCCACAAACAGCTGACAATATTCCAACTTTACGGAGTTAGCTTAGCCGCTAATCGTCTCTCTACACCCCCATTTCAAAACCCTAACATCGGCGGACATTCGATCAACCATCCCCAGTGGTGTTGACTGTACTTACCACTCTGCTCCCCGAGGAAAACAAGTTTAAACTTCCTCAGAGGGTTCCCAAAGTCCCCGGCCGCGGACATGTTCAGAACGAGTGGGCTGTCGGACTTTGTGAAGCTCACTAGCGGCTAACGCTAGCTCCCCAGTGGTCCGGGATCAAAGTCTCTCTGATCCGCAGGGTCGCGGGGTTTGACAGTTTTATGTTTCTGCAAAATAGGGACGGATGGTGTGCTGCTTTGACTGTGAGTCCCAGGAAATGCTCGGGGGACAGAGGAGCTACTGCGGCGGAGTCACCATGACAGATGACATGTCTGCTAGCTGTGTAGGAATAGTGGTTGCCTCACAGACAATGTTGCCAGATTGGGCCAGATTTCGCTGCAGCCAGTGTTGCCAGATTGGGCGGAATATTTGACCCAATCTGGCAACACTGCTCACAGATCAGTCTTCTTCTCCAGGTGAATTCTCTCCTGATGGGACACTGTCTTCTATCGGTCAATGTGGGTACACACCTTAATCATTACATTTACTAAACTCCCGGGATTGATGGTCACCATTTAGTATTGGTTGTATATAATATATAAATGATTGGAATAAAACACAGCATATCTGTATATAAAGTTGAATCAGGGACGGGTAAACGATAGAGAAACATTCAACTTCCGTAAACGTGTAGGCTTTGTTGTTATTTTATATCACCGACAGAGGGCGCCATAGCTCCCAGTTAGACGTGTAATCCATTCTAGTGTAGCCTACTGTTAATGCTATGGTCGTGTATCAATCTTGTGCAACCTGCATTCATAAAAAAATGTATGCTCTACATGAATGCAATCGTTAATTTTTCAAAATTCTTGATTGAGGAGGGCCGCCCGTGCCTTTCGGTTGGTTTAGAAATTAAGTTGTAAATCATATTTTGTTGACGTAAAGATTATGGTCTTCATACAGTAACCTTTTTTCTCTAAAGGATTGAAGAAAACATGAAAGACGCACTATAGGCAAAATCAGTTCAGTTGCGTAAGTGTT
>NC_082388.1:26031210-26051210 GCF_031168955.1 Gadus macrocephalus
GGGGAGGGGGGGAGAGAGGGGGGAGGAAAGGAGAGAGGGGGAGAGGGGAGGGGGGAGAGAGAGGGGGGAGGAAAGGAGAGAGGGGGGGGAGAGAGGGGGGAGGAAAGGAGAGGCATAGAAATGCAGAGTCACGGGAAACTGTGAGCCGAGGGAGAGGAGAGGAGAGGAGAGGGAAGGGGGAGGAGAGGGCGAGGGGGGGGGGGGGGGGGGGGGGGAGAGCGAGCAGATCATTGATGAAGGAGTGTTGAAAGTCACATGGTCACATGATCACATGGGTCCGCACACTGCAGGTAAACACTGAGCTAAATACCGGGCGCTCCAGACGTATCTGGAACAGTGACATCACACTCCCTCCTCTTACTCGTTGTTATCGTCCTCATTCATGTGTACACTGGACCAGCTGTACAACACCCCCCCCCCCCCCCCCCCCCCCCCCCCATAACTCCTCATCCTTTCACCAACCTGCACTGCAGAACTTTTCTGTGATCTTTCAAAATAAAAGCGCCTGTGTCTGCATACCCAACCTTAGTGGGGAGGCTAGGAGGAGTGTGTGTGTAACTGTATGTGAATGTGTGTGTGGTGTTTATATGTGTGGGGTGAACGTGTACATGTGTGTGTGTGTGTGTGTGTGTGTGTGTGTGTGTAGTGTGTGTGTAGTGTGTGTGTGTATGTGTGTGCGTGGGGGGGGGGGGGGGTGAATAAATGGGGATTACAGGGGGAAAAGCGATTGAGAGGGGAAGAGAGGCGAGGAGGAGGAAGGAGGGGAGAGGGGAGGAGAGAGCAGAGATAGAGGGAGGAGGGGGAGAGGAGAGGAGAGAGCAGAGATAGAGGGAGGAGGGGGAGAGGAGAGGAGAGGGGAGGAGGAGAGGAGAGGGGAGGAGAGAGCAGAGATAGAGGGAGGAGGGGGAGAGGAGCCGGGAGGGAAAGTGGATCCAAGACAGAGGGCAGGGAGAAGTTGTTTCAGGGAAACGAAGACTGAGAGACCCTCCTCTTCCTCTGCTACCTCCTGTCAGGACCAGGAGCAGCTCCCTGTTGTGCTCTCTCTCTCTCTCTCTCTCTCTCTCTCTCTCTCTCTCTCTCTCTCTCTCTCTCTCTCTCTCTCCCTCTCTCTCTCTCTCTCTGGCTGCTCCTAGCTGTCCCTCGCCCCTAGCCGGGGCTGCATTGTGGTGAGTCTGCAGTGAGTGCTGTATCTGCCAGATTCTCCTTGACTGAACTCTGACGGTGCGCAGTCGCTCTCCCACTGCAGCAGCCCGCGCTGCGGGAGCCAGCACCGGTCCCGGGAACAGGTGAGTACACGCGTCCTCTCTCCCGTCTAGGCGGCGGCTAACATGCGTCGCGTGCTTCTGCTCCCGGCCCAGTCTGTGTGCGTGCGGCCGGGGGCTCACCTCCAGCTGCTGTGTACTTTATATGTTAACGCGGCGAGATAAACTAAATCGCAAACGACACGCGCACTGCATGAAGGATTTTTTTTATCAGCCGGCGTGCCTGGCTCTACGGGCCTGGTACTGACTTGAGGATACAGTCTGTGCGTCCGTCCCCCCGTCCCTACTATCCTCCCTCTCTCCGGTGCCCTCTGTTTGACCTACACTTCCTGATGCAGGCGATCGGAGGGGCAGGCAGGCTCCTGGATCCTCCGGCCAAGACGGCTGCTCCTCCCTGGGCATAACCGACTACCAGGTCGCCCCCCACCCCCACCCCCCCCCCCACCCCTCTCCCCGCCCCGTCTCTAACTTCCCCAAGACGTCCCGGTAAGCAGGGAGGAGGAGTGGCGGCCACAGCGGGGGTCTGACAGCGTACCAGGGGGTGATGGAAGGGGAGGCCAGGAGGATGCAGTGTCCACCCCCGGCCGCGGCCCTGATGCTGTCCCTGATGCTGGGTAGAGACCTCTTCCTCTTCCTCACTCTAACCGCGTTAACACTTTGTCATTGACCAAAGTTACTACCGCCTCCGGGCTGACTAAATGAGGTGACATTCGTGTTGGACGCGTTGCCTTTTCAATCGATCAAACTTTATTCATGTATCACTTTGAGTGCAAAAAAGAAAAACAATGCAGCAACTGCTAGTTATGATTGCTTTGTTAACAACCAACACAGCTACTAGTTATCTGCTTGTTTTCTAAACTATCTCTTAAACAACCACTAGTTATCTAATGATTTCTGTCATCTGTGATCCCGATCCATTGTCTTAGCCCCGTTTGCAATTTATCCAAGCAGGGTGTGCGTGTGTGTGTGCGCTTGTGTGTGTGTGTGTGTGTGCGTGTGTGTGTGTGTGTGTGCTGGTTGTTGAAGGTGTGGTGCTATTTTATTTCATTAAAGCGCTGGACTGTCTGGTGCAGTGCTTGCTGGGACCTTGAGGTGTTGTCCAGCCCTTGAAGTGAGGGGAGAAATAGGATTTAAGACGTGAAAGTGAGGACGTCTGCATTATTTGGAGGAAGTGGTTGCTTTGAGTCATTGCTTGGCTATGTGTTTGGTTGCACTAAAGTATTTGATGACGACAGTATTTCGCGGAGCGGGTTGAGTGATGAGTAGGCTATCATATAGTGGATGTATTTAGAGTTACAATATGAGGGGAGGAGAATGTCTTTAGTATCAGTTTGCTGGTTGATTCTCAAATGCATTGGACAGACGTCAAGGAAAGTTCATTCACCTCCTGTTGTTGTTGCTCATCTTGATGACGTCATTATTTATTATTTTATATTACTATTATGTTATTTCATGAAATTAGCAAACACTGTTATATTCAGCTGGAGCTATCGCCCATGTTTTGATGCATGAAGACAACACTATTGTCATGATGCAGAGGTTGAACCCAAAGGCAGGAATTGAACAACTTCTAAAACAGGAGGAACCTTATTTGGAAGAACAGTGTTGGAACCACAGACAGAAACGTCAGAGGCGAGGCGGTGGGGGAACCCCGGTGTTGAGGCTCGGTCACACAGACAGGTCCATCCAATTCATTCATTCATTCACTCATTCATTCATTACATGAATTGATTCGTGGGTCAAACCTGGATCATTAGTGTTATTCATCATTGATGATTTTTTTTGGAAACTTATAAAGCTATATAACTGTTTTTGGTTTTAAAACTCTGAATTCATGCATTAATATATTTTGCGTTACACAAGTGTTTAATTTCCCAACAATAGGCCTATAAACATGTTGTGGAGTTTAGCATACCGTTAGCCGTTCCTGGGCGGAGAAACTGCCAACTCATGGGCTTCATGAAGCTGGCTAGCACTAGCTCTGTAGCTCCGTCATGCTGCTCTCATTGTACTCAATATTATATATCATAACATTATAGTTGGAAATCTCACCAAAAAAATACAAATGTTGAGGAAACTTTTTAAATGGAATAATTAAGTTGTTCTATTTGTGTTTTTTCCTAAAGACCAGAACCAACTGGTTTCAAGGACTGAGATTAGGTTGTTAAACAGCAAAGAGCAACAACAAAATGGTCAAACTAACCAGGCATCTCCATATTTTAAATCAAATAACTGTAAATGTATAAACTAGGACCAACTTTTTTTCCCTATTCAACATCATTTAGATTTACAATTAAAGGGGCGAATGAGGAAGAGGATAACATTCATAGAGAGAATGTCGCTGGATGGATTTATCCTTGAGACGCTCTCTAGTTCAGATATTTAATGGAGTAAACATCTGCAGTACAGAAGATACATGGTGCAGTTTTAACTAACTAACTAACTTATGTGCTCATGTGCTGATAGAAAACATCACTTCAGTTTTAAGTAAAGTATGTGCTCATGGCATGTTCTGATAGAAAACATCACATCAGGTTTAACTAACGTAGGCCTATGTGCTCATGTTGTGATAGAAAACATCATCCGGTTTAACTAGCGTATGTAATCGTGACATTTTCTGATAGAAGACATAACATCAGGTTTAACGTACAGTATGTGCTCATGACATGTTCTGATAGAAAACATAACATCAGGTTTAACAAACGAATCTGTGCTCATGACATGTCTGATAGAAAACATAACATCAGGTTTAACTAACGAATCTGTGCTCATGACATGTCTGATAGAAAACATAACATCAGGTTTAACTAACGTAGGTGCTGATATAAAACATCACCTTACTCCATGACCCTCATGCTGAGTTGTGTGTACCACTAATATATTCTACTAACCCTGGTGGTGATGCTTGACCTTTTCCAGATCACATCTATTTTTGATCCATAGATCAAATAACCAGTAGTAGTGCAGGGGAGACCCGATACCGAATGATTGATCCGCCTATCCGAGGTGCTCTATAAATACACCGGCTCATTACGATACACAGCGGTGCGTTCCTGACATATGTGGGCTAGAAAGTAGATCATCGCTGCTCTACTTCCGAAAGAGCAGCGAATACTTTGCGGAGGAAAGGAGTATAAAGGGACGAAAACACAGGTCCTCGGAGAAGTCCCGTTGCATGAGAACTATAATGAAAAACTACATTTGGCGTCCATGACACGTATCTGAGCACGAGAAACAGTTGACACACACGTTAAACCTTCCTCAATTTTATTTTGCTGTTCAATACGTTTTATTCTATTTTTCTACAGGCCAAGAAACTGCCAAAGAAATGATTAAATTAGGATGTATATTTTCAAATAATAATCATTAAAAAGTTAACATAAAAATGTATTTAATTTAGAAAAGCATCGCGATTTCAATTGATTTAAGTGGAAAACAGTCCCAGTTTGATATACCTTTGACTGTAATCCCCCAACGATTGCGAGATAATGTATTCCCTAAATTATTGAAATTATAGCCTGATACGGAAGGCTTGGTAGCAGGCCAGCATGCCAACGTCTTCAGGTGGTGTTTGTATTGCCTTCTAGAATAGACTGAAAATGATTTAAACCAGGGATCTCGTTATTATGTATATTATACATTTATTAATAAGTATCCAAATATGCAATACCTCCTTGGGCCGCTAGATGGGTCTCTACCATCAAGTCTCAAAGCATTTTGAATGTATTATGCGTCGATGATGTTCTGTAGTCCAGGTTTCTGCGTAAAGAGCATTGCTAGAATAATTCTTTCAAAATAGTTCTCATCCTTCCAACACTAGTCTCCTGGTTCCAAAATAATCTGCAAAAACAATGTTTCTTTCGGCAAAAACAATGGTGTCTATTGTCTAAACACAATAGGCTACGTTATTGTGGGATATACGGGCCCACATAGTTATTTGTGGGATGGTCTTGTTTTGGAAAAATCTAGTAGCTTATTTTTTCAGTTGCAGTATTAATGTTCGATGTTTGATACCAACATGTCCTTCCTGTACATGTCCTTCATTTAGAGATGTTTTACCACATTTCATCCCTGTAGAGAGGGTACATGACATGTTCTCCCCTGTAGAGATAGTATGCCAGCATGTCCTCTCCTGTAAAGATGGTAAACCAACATGTCCTCCTTTAAAGATTTTATACCAACTTGTCCTTACTGTAGAGATGTCATACAAACATGTCCTTCCTGTAGAGATGGTATAATAACATGTACTCTCCTGTAGAGATGTTATACCAACATGTCCTCTCCTGTAGAGATGGTTTACTAACATGTTCTCTCCTGTAGAGATGTTATACCAACATTTCCTCTCCTGTAGGGATGGTATAATAACATGTCATCTCTGTAGATATGTTATACCAACATGTCCTCATCTGTAAAGATGTTATGCGAACATGTCCTCTCCTGTAGAGATTTTATACCAACGTGTCCTCTCCTGCAAAGATCTTACACTAACATGTCCTCTCCTGTAGAGATGTTATACAACATGTCATCTCCTGTTGATGTGGTATACTAACATGTCCTCTCCTGGGGGGACTCCAGGGGGCTGGTCTGTCCAGGGTCTGGAGATGCTTGTGGGTAAGATTCCCTACCTGCAGGCGGTGAACGGGAGCACGGTCATGCTGCCCTGCACCTATGCCAGCTGCATCGGCATCAGGAACCTCTACTTCAACTGGCAGTTCAATGAAAACGGCACCATGGTGAAGGTAAGCATCTTAACAGTGGTTGACAAGGCTTTAGGCAAATTTAGACTGTTCTGGAGTGGTTCTAATGGATTGCAATGGTTTACAAGGCTTTGCACTAGTTTAGACTGGTCTAGAGTGGTTCTAATGGCTTACAATGGTTTCACGCTAGTTTAGACTGGTCTAGAGTGTTTCTAATAGATTACAATGGTTTACAAGGCTTTACACCAGTTTAGACTGGTCTAGAGTGGTTCTAATGGCTTACAATGGTTTACAAGGTTTTACGCTAGTTTAGACTGGTCTAGAGTGTTTCTAATAGATTATAATGGTTTACAAGGCTTTACACCAGTTTAGACTGGTCTAGAGTGTTTCTAATAGATTACAATGGTTTACAAGGCTTTATGCCAGTTTAGACTGGTCTAGAGTGGTTCTAATGGCTTACAATGGTTTACAAGGTTTTACGCTAGTTTAGACTGGTCTAGAGTGTTTCAAATAGATTACAATGGTTTACAAGGCTTTACACCAGTTTAGACTGGTCTAGAGAGTTTCTAATAGATTACAATGGTTTACAAGGCTTTACACCAGTTTAGACTGGTCTAGAGTGGTTCTAATAGATTGCAATGGTTTACAAGGCTTTACAGTAGTTTAGACTGGTCTAAAGGTGGGGGACTGGTCTAGAGTCTAGATGTGGAGGTGTTGTAGGGGTGGAGGTGTAGTAGAGGAGGTGTAGTAGAGGTGGTGTAGTAGAGGAGTGGTAGAGGTGGAGGAGTAGTAGCGGTGGTGGAGGTGTAGTAGAGGTGGAGGTGGAGTAGAGGAGGTGTAGTAGAGGTGGAGGTGGAGTAGAGGTGGAGGTGGAGCAGAGGTGTAGTAGAGGTGGAGGTGTAGTAGAGGTGTAGTAGAGGTAGAGGTAGAGGTGGAGTAGAGGTGTAGTAGAGGTAGAGGTGGAGTAGAGGTGGCGGTGTAGTAGAGGTGGAGTAGAGGTGGAGGTGGAGTAGAGCTGGCGGTGTAGTAGAGGTAGAGGTGGAGTAGAGGTGGAGGTGGAGTAGAGGAGGTGTAGTAGAGGTGGAGCAGAGGTGTAGTAGAGGAGGTGTAGCAGAGGTGGAGGTGGAGTAGAGGTGGAGGTGGAGCAGAGGTGGAGGTGGAGCAGAGGTGTAGTAGTGGAGGTGTAGCAGAGGTGGAGGTGGAGTAGAGGTGGAGGTGGAGCAGAGGTGGAGGTGGAGTAGAGGTGGAGGTGGAGTAGAGGTGGAGTAGAGGTCGAGGTGTAGCAGAGGTGGAGGTGGAGCAGAGGTGGAGGTGGAGTAGAGGTGGAGGTGGAGCAGAGGTGGAGGTGGAGTAGAGGTGGAGGTGGAGTAGAGGTGGAGTAGAGGTCGAGGTGTAGCAGAGGTGGAGGTGGAGCAGAGGTGGAGGTGGAGTAGAGGTGGAGGTGGAGCAGAGGTGGAGGTGTTGATGCGTCGGTGGATCGTCTGACACCCAGTTGGTCGACGCGACGATCCGTAAGGACGGGATGGAGCCCAGCGTGGTGGAGGTGTACAAGGAGCGCGTGGAGTTCATCGGCAGAGGCATCAAGAGCAACGTGTCCATCCTGCTGTGGAACATCACCTTCGAGGACGCGGGCTCGTACACCTGCTTCGGCCGCAACCCCAAGGAGAAGGGACGCAACCACAGCGCCATCTTCACCCTGGATGTGGTGCCCGAGTGTGAGTGGGCACGCACGCTCGCACCGCACACACATACACACACACACACACACACATACACAGTTACAAACACATACATACCCACACACACACCTACACACACATACACATACATACAGACACACACACACACACATACACACACACACACACACATACACACACTCACACATGCATACTCATACACACACACATACATATGCAGATGAATACATGCACGCACACTCATACACACACACACACACATGCACCGCGCTCATACACACACATGAATACACTCACATAAGAGAAAACATATAGGCATGCATGCACGCACATGCATTCGCACACACATGAATACACACACATAGACACAGACACACACACACACATGAATGGGCAAACACACACACACACATGAATACGCAAGCACATGCAAGAGTGCACACATACAGACAACGACACATACTATACATGCTCACACAAACACACGTATAGCCAAAGAATATGTACATCATGCGTGCACACAGACACACACGCACACAGGCACACACACATATATATGAACACACACACAAACACACACACACGCACCATGATGCATGTGTTTCTGTGGGTTCCCCCTGGCTGCAGTGATCGTGGTGGACAACACGTTGGCCATTCTCATCGCCTCGGCAGTAGGGGGCGGCATCGCGGCACTCATGGGCTTCATGCTGCTCAAGAACTTCACCATCTTCGTCCTCGCCAAGATAGAGGAGAAAAAGTGAGTGTTCCAATGACGTGTGCAGACTAACATCAGACAGAACCAGTGAATCAAATTAATACAGTTCATCTGGATTAATAAATTGAAGAAAGAAAACGGAGGTTCATAACATCCAGTCCCCTCAGTACAGGATAAGTGGTAATCTAGTGGGCTGTAGTTCTAGAGATAGTGTGTTTCTCATGCATCGAGAACCAGACATTCAATGAGTTTAAGATAACTATATTTCTGAGAATCACATGCAAACGTTTTATAGGTCAGTTTAAAGGAATAACACAAAACTTGATTAAAGGGGAGCTAATAAAAAAAGGTATGTTTTGGTTAGGATTGGGTGTTGTTCCAGTTCTCTCTTGGAGGGCGAGGTGTGTCTGAGTGTGTCCTTTCTTCTTTCTGTGTCCGCAGTAAAGAGTGCCTTGTGAGTTCCTCAGGGATCGACAACACGGAAAACGGCCTCTCAGGTTCCAAAGCCGAGTCGAAGCCCACACCAAAAAAGAAATAAGGCTGTGCATGAGGACAAAGGAGTATTCATATTCTAACCTACGCATATGTTTCTATATGCATATATCCCTGCAGACTTGGATCTTTATCATGTTCAAGTTGATATCTTAAGAAAAATAACCTCACCAAAATAACCCACCTGGCTGTGGCCCCTAGTTATTCAAAATATTCACAAAAGTTAACCGAGAGATGGTGTCCTAAACGTGCACCAAAAGGCCTTCCAGCTCTTCTACACAGACAGCCGGTTATATAGAATATCTCAAAACCACCTTTTGTGTGGAGTCTTTAACTTGATCAGTTAAGTGAAGCAGAAGGAACCTACTGGATTGGCTACTTCCACAAGGAGGGTGGTCGTTAGAAGCAAGGCTCAACGCGCATGCTTCCTGCAAACAGACTTTCCAGATAGAAAAGATGAGATGATAAGATAAGATAAGATAAGATGATGAGTTACTAGATCATCTTATCTCGATCATCGGTGAGGTCAGCTTAGTGTTTTGTGAGGACAGAATTTGTGGCAAAATATTTAACTCATAAAATATTTTAAATATCTTTCATGGCCACAGCCGGAGTTTTCCACCCCCATGTTCTTATCGCTAGAAAATGGTGTTTATTTGTCTCCCCTATTTCACTGCTTGACAGGGCATTGTGCATTTTCAGTCGTGTGAACGACTGAACCTTGCTTTACCTCACACGAAGATTCGTAAGAAACGATCAGCTGTTTTTGTTCTTCATTTTATATTACACCCCTACATCACTCCTGGATCTCATTGCATTTTATAGGTGACCAAGTTGAATATTTAAAAAAGATAATAGTAGCAGGAAAAAAAACATTTTTACGAGCAAAACAAAAAGTATGCAAGGATTGAGCCCCGCTCTTCCTTTCTTCGCTTGATACGAAACACAGGTGCCTGTTAGCTGCTACCCTCTGCGTACCAGGGGATCGTGTCTTTATAGTGCAAACGCTACCAGTAATACGACATGCTACTGAATGATAGACAATCCCCTTACCAAGTCCCTGTAGAACCAGGAATGTCCCCCCTCGGATGCTGCTTCAAGTCTTATATAACCGATGCATTCGCAGCATGTGAAGCAACTGGGCAGATCTTTAGGCACAGTGCTTGAACGTTCCTTTTTGGGAATATTATCTTCTTCTACTACTACTGTTTACCTGCGCCCACGCTGATAGCTTCTCTGCTATAGGTTAGCTGTCATGGCCATCCATGACCTCTTCTCTAGCCCATCCCAGTAGAAGAACTTGAGCTCCGATTGGTCCTAGATGTACAAACAAAATGTGTTACCACATTTTGTGGTTTGGCATTCAATTCAATAAACATTTAATGTTTGAGATTAAATTGGTTAATAAATGCTAAAGATGGCCTCCCTGCTAGGAAGAATCAAGGAAATAGCTAAAGAAACAAATATGTTTGCTTGTGTTGTTCAGTCAAGCATACCATCAAATTATATATAACATATAACTATATTGAGTATGCACACGCGGTCACAGACCGTTAATTGGGATGTAGGAAAAAGGACACTGGCTTGTGCCAAACGGGGAAATCCATAAAATAAAACATATAAAATACATCGCTACATCAAGACAGGAATACTTCACGTTTTCAGTTCAATTTTACAGCATAAAATGAACCAATGAAACACATTGTTGAGGCCATTTCCAACATACTAGTTTTGCACCTTCTAGACACTGAATGTCCGGTTAAAAAACAATACCTCTGGTGTGTGGGACGGATGGTTCTGGAGACAGATGAGCAGGAGGTGAAGTTACAACAGAGTGGTCTTTGCTGGACTGCGGAAAGCACTGTCTAGTGACAGATTGTTGTTTGTCTTAAAGCACTCTTGATGTGCCTCCATGGCTCAAAAGCAATACTGTAAAGTGAGAATCTATCAGGCACTTTAAACAATGCTATTTTTGTGTCTGTATATAAAGAACCTAAGTGTTATCAGAGTCCTCTGTACTTGGGTGTGTCATGTTGTGTCCATGTTGCCAGAGGAACCCCTACTGCACATATCAGGGTGATGTCGAGGAAGAGTATAAGGGTGTGAGTTCACGTGATATCAATGTGTGTGGTTTCATTTTAGGTTTATTTTACAGTTTTTTATGTTGGTTTTTACAATGATGTGATTTGAAAACGACATGAAGCATTGATGTGTTGGAAGTTTTTCTTACTTTGGAAGTTGTTTTGGTATCTATTTTGACATTTCTTTCCTATGATTTAGCTCATCTGTGAACTGTTTTGTATAAGGTAACACTTGAACTTGATTGCTAGTAGGATGAAGTATTGGTTGGCGGCGCTAGAACAAACCAACATGCTACTGGAATAACACCTCACACAGGAGGTTTCAGCACTTTATCTTTGGGGAAGAATGAAGGACATCTACACAAATCTGGACTAACATAAAAAAATGTCTAGATTATTTTAAACCGATTTGCACCAAAAGCATGCTGCTAATCTCTACACACTTAAACACGCTTCATTTTATTGTTAGAAGAGAAAGTTGCCTTTCGCTTTATATCTGGAATAGATGGATAGAGATTGAGTGTTGACATTGCTGCAATAAGGTCTTTATGTAGCCTATATATATGCAGATGACATGCAACTCTATGCAAGGGAAGAAACGTTCAACTGTTTAGTCACACTTCACATTTGAGTTACTGTGATGACATGGCAAGCAATACCAACAGGGCGACGGGATTCATCCAGATAAGAGCTAACTGCTAACCGCGGAAAAACGGCCAGCATCATGCTCACCCTCAAATGATGTTCCCACTCACAACCATATCAATAAATACCCACAAAGTCAAATAAAGTTTAGATTGAAAGCTAAATGGAAGTGGGTGTGATTCTTTTCTTCTGACTCATAGTATTGTTTTTGGAGACTGTTTAGTATTGTAATCATTATGTTAAAAAAAAGAATCCAGGGCCGCAGCTAGTATAGCTAAAATAAGGCTTGAATACATAGTTTTGGCCCTTAATGTATAATATAAAATATATTTCCGTAGATATCGTTTAACATAACGGAAATAAATTCAATTTACCCGATTGATTATTTGCCATGTCGACCATTTTTCCTGTCGAATACGACCGGTTCTCGCGAGGCGTCAGTCCCTTGGGTCAGAGCCTCGCGCAGCCAGGCAACCCCACTGTGGTGGGAAGAATAAACCGTTCAGGACCGTTGCCTGGCCCTTATGTAGTCCTACTGGTATTGGTGAGTGCTGCTATGAAGAGCTAACGTTAGCTCGAGTGTTAAATGTCTAAAAAAGTGAACACGAGAACTTAAGTTATTAGAGACGAACGTGTTAAAATTATTGGTTGTTTTGGAGCGCTATCAAAGTTTTGTGTCCCACTCTGGTTAAACTCTGTTTCCAGCGGTCCGAGGAGACCGAACACGTCCACACGATCAACCGCCACCAGCCGAGAGAAGTAAGCCTCTCAGTGATAAGATGTCGGCGGCTGACGGAGGTGGTCGTTATCTTCGAGGTTTGGTCCTTTCAGTTCGTTGATACGTGGTGTTTTCTTGTTCGACCTGTAATGGCGTGTTTAAGTGAGAGCCCTGGGCCTGACGTCGTGGTTCCCGACAGCAGGGGGCAGCAGAGACGCGGTCCCCGTCCTCCTCTCCGAGGCCCGTCAAGGATGTGGAGGTGGGCCTGCTGCGAGTCGCTGGAGACCCGCCGGGAATTAACCCTGCTCACCAGACAACACAAGCGCTGCTAGGATATCACATTTAAATGTTTAAATTGGCCGAGCACACAGAGAAACTGAGCATTGCGCCGTTTGAGGTTCAAGTCGAGCCGTTTTGTAATCGAAACTTAAACCAGGCCTATGGCTCATGCAGGTTTGAATCGTGATTCTTCTCACACTGATCGCGCTAAAACTGATTCAAACAAGCCATCTATAATTTAAAAAATCTTGGGCCTATTTCCATTTGATCAATATTAAAATGCAATGTTCCCCGTGTAGCCCCATTAAAAAAGGGCCACCGTGTCTTCTTTTATTGGCCTAAACCTTCGTATGCAAATATTGAAGTGAATCGTGCAGCTATCATTATCCGCGGTCACATTAATACAAAGAAGGGGTAGCATTTAATCACCTTTAATTGTGGAGTGAGGGAGTGAGGTTTTGTGTGTTCATTTCAATAGCTATTCCTTTGGTTAATTATGAGTAATTTAAACATAGACTAGCATGTAGGCTACTTAAAATAAATTGCACAAAATGTATCCTAATTTGTATATTTTGTATTTATGCCATAGTTACGGCTCCATGCACGCAGCTGCTTCTGGGTCTCTTTTGCATAAAAGCGGCATTAAAAGAGAATTCACATGATGAAGCAATTTTATTATTTTACCAAATCACACTCCTCCATTTACCAATAGGTGGTGCAGTGTAAAAGAGAGAGAGAGAGAGAGAGAGAGAGAGAGAGAGAGAGAGAGAGAGAGAGAGAGAGAGAGAGAGAGAGAGAGAGAGAGAGAGAGAGAGAGAGAGAGAGAGAGAGATAATGGCAGAGATAGTGAGAGAGGGGCAGAGACTGTGTGTGTGTGTGTGTGTGTGTGTGTGTGTGTGTGTGTGTGTGTGTGTGTGTGTGTGTGTGTGTGTGGGTGCGTGCGTGCGTGCGTGCGTGTGTGTGTGTGTGTGTGTGTGTGTGTGTGTGTGTGTGTGTGTGTGACAACACAAGACAGACCGTCTTAAAAGTTCCCTGTAGTGAAGACTCACCAAAGCCTTATAAAAAGATTGCAGTTTTATTTAAACCATGTCTCTTTTATTCCCGTCTTCTCGTCTCCTGTCTTGCATGTGCTTGGTTTTCTCCAGCCTCTACGGACGTCTTATGTAAAGACGATTGTGGCGGTATAACAGCTCAGTCCAGCTGGAATGCTTCGAGAAAAGGTTGTTGGGTAGAATCCCGTTCGGCTCCTGGTTTGGCTCGTGGGTCCGTTGCGCAAAAGAAGGCTTCGTTTGTGTTGCGCACAGGTGGGCGCGCGCTCCAAAGGTGTCCGTGGCTCTCTTTCGGGGGTTAATCCACTTTCCCTAAAAAACGGATTTTAAAAACATAAAAATACACCATATTAGTATTTCCCGGTGAGCGAGCGGCGTCCCGGGCTGGCGGCGGCGCGGCGCGTGGGGTTGTGTTGCGTTAAAGATGAATTGGTATGTATGGTAATCTCTCCGCGAGATGGGAGTATGGGCGGGGCCGCGGCGCTCCTCATTTCCCCGCCATGGCTAGCGGGGCGTCAGGGCTGGAGACACCTCCCGGGAACACAGTCGCCAGTCCAGCGCGGAGCACTGCCTGGCCCAAAACTGCGTCTCTCACTCGCCAGGATTGCCAAATATTCCTGAAGAATAGACCTGCTATTTATGGCATGTGGCTTGTAACTTTACTCCTGTTGTACTCTCTCCATGAAGGTAAGAAAAACCACGAGATTCGATCCTTCTGCATGTTTGTAAAACCCATTATGTCTCACTTCTGCACAGTTTGGTTTAAAGTAGTAATATTGTGCGTGATTGGACTCAAAGCGGTGGTTTGTGTGCGGTGGGGATGGGGAGGAATGCAGAACGTGGATTGCTGGGCTGTAATGTGTCACTGTGAGCCATAATGAGAACTTAAGAAGAATAGATTGTTTAATGAAACTAAACGTAAAGACGCACCGCGTTCCCACAAGTACAGATGTTCCGCATGCCAGGTGGGGGGCTTTTTGCTCGACGTTTTGGGTGAAATGGACGCGCGGAGTCAGGGATGGTGGGGATAGCAGGGTTTGTTTTCGCATTACCATCTACAGTTATGAATATGTAAAATGGCTGAATAGGGAGAATGGGGTGCAAATACAGAGAGAGGGATGGAGAGAAGCTGAGCGAACGAGAGGCCGGGGAAAATGACAAATCGATTACTTTACTTCTCAACTTGACAGTTCTCTCTCAAAGTTGCTGGGCACATTGGACATATTTGGGAGTGTTTGGTGATTTGTGAAAGGCTTCCTTGTGTCTCCGGGGGTCTGCAGCTGTTCGCTGGGAGCTCTCCGTTAAGAGGCCATCTTCCCTCTAAATGTGGCTAATTCAGCTCCACCACAAATGCTGTTCAGACTGAATAATTATTAGAAATGGGTTTTGCTGGGTTTGGCTCATTTTCTTGTGCCAACCAATGTTTGGCATTATAAATCACCATTGCGTTGAATTCAAACGTTTCTATCGCAATAGGCTAATATGTAAATACATATTTTTTTATTGATTTCTGATTTGCACATTTAGGCCTTTATGGAAGGCAACATAATTATATTTCAGTCTTCCTGACGATTTTTCTTTTCATATTTCTTTGGTCACATAAATCCCTGACCCTGTTAGTTGATCCCCTGCTATTCCAGTGCATTATAATAATCCTCACAATATGAAAAACAACTCCAACTCACCACACATCTCTCCATTAAAGCACTCTGCCCATTGGAAACATGTCTGAACATGTTTTAAATGATGTTAATGTCGCGGCCACAAACACCCAACATGGGGACTGCTGATCTGAATGTGGTCTTTAATCTACAGACGAGCCCCAGGAAAATATCGTCCTGATTTAGTTTAATTCAGACGATTTGCTGGTCATTCGTGTGTTTGCAGTGTTGTTCTCGTTTTGATATTTTTAATGGTGAGTTAATGAATTGTGCAGCCGAGGCCTCGCGCTCGGCGGTGTTTCTCCTCAGTGTTTACTGACGATTCTTTATACCGCATTCTGTTCATTTAAAGGCTGATGATCACATCCCTGCGCAGCGTTATTTAACCAGCAGTAGGCCTGTGTTTATATAGATTTAGGGCCTGTGCAATTGAAAGTGGGGAACATGTTATTTGCGGGGGGACATATTTAAATCAGCTCTTTTGAATAAATGTATGTGGTGTCCAGGTGCTGCGGTGGACCAGCCCGGGCTTGTTCCCCCTAACAGCGCACCTGGAGCCCCGCGCGGGCACGCGCACACACACACACACACACACACACACACACACACACACACACGCGTGAACGCATGTATTGGTGTGTTGGGGGACGTAATGGGGGCAGCCCCTTTTGGGCTCTCCACATTAATAATCTGAATCCGACTTGACTCCCCTGACAGTCGGGTGACAGTTGGTTTAAAACACACCAGACCGATAGGCCCACACGAACATTTGTATTTTCTCTCCGACCATAACTCTTCAGATCATATATGCTTGGGAATATATAATGGAATATATTTCCTATTTTCGATTATTAACAGGACGAGAACCCACCTCAGATTCGGGCTGCTTGGCTCTCATTTTCTTTAGATTGCATTTGATGTGAAAGTTGTAATAAAAAAGGTTAGAGTCGTTTTCTTATATTTGGCCCTATGTCACTGATTAAGCAGGCCTACACGTAGCCTCTAAAGTATTGGTTATATAAATATATTTTGGGCTAACACCGCATTTCTTTCTATAGACCACCCGTGGTGTAGGTGATGAATTCTATTTGTG
The DNA here is from genome assembly GCF_031168955.1 of Gadus macrocephalus. NCBI lineage: Eukaryota > Metazoa > Chordata > Actinopteri > Gadiformes > Gadidae > Gadus > Gadus macrocephalus. The sequence continues at coordinate 26,047,603 of NC_082388.1, forward strand.
TGTATTTCTACCTATTTATTTTTTTAGTTTAAATAATAGAATAAGGAAAGTGAGCAACGTTTGAAACGTTAAAATATTTCATTGAATTAACGAACCTGATTTATAATTACAAATATAAATACTAGGCCTTGATATAACAGTCTAACTTTATCACTTGGGTCAAACAAAATAGTAATCAGTGTAGGGCAATCCGTCAACCTTCACCTCGTGATTCCCCCCCCCCCCCCCCCCAGCCCCCTCCCCCAAACACACGCACCCCCGCTGTTGAATCCCTGCGCGCCTATTGGCTGCTCAATCTGCGTTGCAATTTGAGACTCCACCCAACGACAGGAGTATCCATGATTGCCAGCTTGTATTTTGCCAATCGAATCTGTTCACAAATATTTACGTTTTATGCGTCATCTGTTAACTCTGTTTTGATTCTGATCGTCATTTAGTTTGACTTCAGAGAGCCTCCGTGTCCGAGGCTGACCGAAAGGCCCACTTAAACTGCCTGAAAAGGCCTCCTCGGCTTTCTTTACGGAGGACTTAACAACCTGTCGGACATTCCTAAAGTGCCCCCGTCCACCTCGATAAACCAGCACATTTAAATGTAACCGCAAAAGTGTGGCCAAGAACGAAACATGAATGTACGCCTTGAATTTCGACCTATTCGTGCCCGAGCGCACGAGGCGCGATGGATGCTGCAAAAAAAAAAGTGAAACCTTCTCTCCATCCCTTCCTCACCTGACCAATTAAACGTCACAGGGTCATAATTAATCACTGCTTTTATCGTTTTTCTTATTTTCTAATCTAATCGCAGAATCACGTTTTTAAGGATTATTTTCTATTTGTTTCCCTCCTTTGCCTCTTTTTCTCACCTATCTCTGCCTCTCTCTCTCTCTCTCTCTCTCTCTCTTCACCTCCTCCCGTTTCCCCTAGCAGTTACTCCCCTCCCTCTCTCACACTCTCCCTCCCTCCCTCCCTCCCTCCCTCCCCCTCCCTCATCACTAGGCAGAATTAAGGGCTGGGGGAGGGGCGTGTTATGCAGACTGCTGAGGGGACTGGTGGAGCTCTGAGTTGATATTCACATTAAGAGGAACAGGAGGCTTTGATGTGTGTGTGTGTGTGTGTGTGTGGAGGGGGGGGGGGGTCCCAGGGGACTGCTGAACTAGCACACTGTTTCCCTGACACAGCATGGGAGGGGGGTGGTGGGGTGGTGGGGGGGGGGGGTGTGGGCCTAACGTAAAAAAAAAAGAATGAGGTGTTGGGGCACACCCTTGTCTTAATTAGATATAACCCCCCCCCCCCAATAGTCCATCCGTCCTGCACACACACATACACACACACACACACACACACACACACACACACATACACACACGCGCACACACACACAAACACACACACACACACACACACACAGACACACTTGTCTGCACGCCAACCAACTACCTACCACCCCTCCCCCCCCCCGCCAATCCAGGAGTTCACACTTCACACCTCCTCCTTCCTCAATCTCCATCCTGTTCTCTCCTCCCTTCACCTCCTCTCTCTCCTCTGTTCTCTCCTCCCTTCACCTCCTCTCTCTCCTCTGTTCTCTCCTCCCTTCACCTCCTCTCTCTCCTCTGTTCTCTCCCATCACCTCCTCTCTCTCCTCTGTTCTCTCCCTTTACCTCCTCTCTCTCCTCTGTTCTCTCCTCCCTTTACCTCCTCTCTCTCTCCCCCCCCCCACCCTCACCCCCACACACACACACACCCCCAGAGCAGATCCTGATCCTGATTGGCCCTCACAGTCAGGGTTCTGCACCCAAAAAAACAGAGGAAGTGACATCATAAGGCCAGGCGATGAAGTCGTCAGTGAACTGAGATGAGAGGAGGGGGCCGATGGGAGGACATAGGGAGGAGGAGGAGGAGGTGGAGGTGGTGGTAGAGGCGAAGAGGAGGTGGAGGAGAGGAGGTGGAGGTGAAGAGGAGGTGGAGGAGAGGAGGTGGAGGTGGTGGTAGAGGTGAAGAGGAGGTGGAGGTGGTGGTAGAGGTGAAGAGGAGGTGGAGGAGAGGAGGTGGAGGTGGTGGTAGAGGTGAAGAGGAGGTGGAGGAGAGGAGGTGGAGGTGGTGGTAGAGGTGAAGAGGAGGTGGAGGAGGAGGAGGTGGAGGAGCAGAGGTGGTCTCTTCTCTATGTTGTATTGGTGTGTTGTTTGTGCGTGTGCGGATGTGTTTACTATTTTGTCGCTTAGTGTGTGCGTGTGGTAGTGTACTTCGTTTTATGTTTACGGATAATGTTAGTCTGTTAGTATGTTGTGTTAGTGTGTTGTTTGGTGGTCTGTTGTGTGTTGTGTTGACTTGTTGTGTGGTAGTGTATTGCATGTTTTGTTGATGTATTGTGTCAGTGTGCTAGATGTTGTGATGACGTGTTGTGTTTGTGTGTTGTGCGGTAGTGTATTGTACGTTGTGTTGTGTTTGTGTGTTGTGTGGTACTGTACTGTGTGTTGTGTTGATGAGATTTGTCAGTCTGTTGTGTGTCAGTGTATTGAATGTTGTGGTGACATGTTTTGTTGTGTTGCATTACGTAATGCGTCGTGTTGACGCGTTGGGTTAGTGTGTGGAGGGGTTGTGTATTAGATGTTGTGTAGGGCAGCAGACGCACATGATATGTTTACAATGGCGGGGGTAGCCCAGGTGGTGATCAGAAGGGCCAGTGAGCACTGGAGTAAGGGGAGTGGGGTGAGGGGGTGAGGGGGTGAGGGTGCAGCCCACACCTCGCTCCTGCCGTTTGTTTACCTGCTCGTCACAATGTTTTCTAGTGAGTATCCTGTTCCGCCCTCGCTGTTTATTTGTAAACCTGCGTGTGTGTGTGTGTGTGTGTGTGTGTGTGTGTGTGTGTGTGTGTGCAGCCGTGCATATGAGTGCAACCGTGTGCGTCTGTGTGTTAGTGTGTGTGTGTGTGTGTGTGTGTGTGCGTGCGTGCGTGCTTATGCACACTCATGCACGTGGGCACGGCGAGGCGTGGACGCGCTGCATTATGCATGCAGGATTCTTGCATAGGCGATGGGGCGGCGCGCTGGCATCCATATTCATGGGGCCGCTCCGGGACGTGTGTGCGGTGCGCAGCGCTGACAGCCTCGCCCCGCCACGCCCGCCCGCGGCCCTGTCCGACCATAAAAAACATATTTCATTTGCGGGCGGTGTCGGGGGGCGGTCGGCGCGCTCGTGTTTGTGAATGACAATGATCCCGGCGTCAGGGGAGGATCGCGATTGGCCGTCCTGGAGGAAGCCCTTCTGGCCGTCAGATCGATACAGCTTTAGAAGATTTGATTTCATTTTGGAATATAAGTCGCTCCCAGGGCAGGCGTTAGGCGGCGATGTCAGCTACCTGTTGTGTGAGCGCTGGGTCCTTAACAGCTCTGGTTTAATTAATGGAGGATTAACTCCGGTGTGGGCTCTCTGGTGGACCTTCAAACCACCCTGAATGGACCCTCTGTGGCGCTTAACACGTCCTCTTCCTCCCTCGCACTCCCTCCTCTTCCTCCTGTTTCACTCCATCCATCACTCACATAAGTGGGCAGACGGACCGGTAGTTACAGAGAACACGAACTCGGATGAAGTCTGCTTCAGAAAGGTCAATCAAA
>NC_082388.1:26056210-26061210 GCF_031168955.1 Gadus macrocephalus
ATTAAGGGACCGGTGTTTAAATTAGACTAAGGTACAGTGTTAAATTAAGCTGACAGACAGGTGTCAAGGTTAAACTGACTGACAGGGCTACATTCAAAACAATGTAACGCACATTGATGTATTGCATTAAATGCAGTATTAGTATAAAAGGAATTTATAGCTAGCATTGGTATGAGTGAGTGTAGAGCATGACAGGTCGTCATGACGTTAGAACGACACAATCTACCCAGCACCTTGATCCACCTTGCCCACGACAAACTACACCTCCCACGCGCCCTTCTGTACCTCCTCCGCCCGGCTACAGCCAGCCAATCAGTGGGATGCACCAATTAGCGTTTAGCTTGGTTAATGAGAGATAATTAAAGAAGTGTGCTGGGGCTATATTTAGCCTGGCACTATAGAGGACAGGAGGAAACACAGAGGGATGGGAGACGACAGCAGCGAACACACAATACTCCGACTATACTACTACGTTACCAAGGTTTAGCAGTGTATAATGCTGTCGCATAGTACCCATAATACTCTTATAATAACATTATGCATAATATCTATCTGATAATACCACTGCATATAATACCTTGATATATACTAATTCAGTATTCATTCTGATAATATAAATACAAGGAATATTCTTTTGCCAATATTGCCAGGCATTTTGGCGGCAAACAGTTTGGTTTTGAGGATTACGTCAGTGAGTGAAGTCATAATACCTTTTACACCGGATACAACATCCAGAACATTTTCACATTCAGTTGGCTTACATTAATGCCATCAGGGCGTGTGATTTCATGAGTCTGCTCTGGCAAACAAAACAACAACATGTATGTCCTGTGTAGCAATGACAGAGCTGGTCTCTGCACACGGCTGTTGCCAGGGAAGAGGATCGGATCAGTTCCTTAGCAACCTCCGCATATTCCCGCCTCCTGTAATTCCACTAATGAGTCTGGGCTTATTCAGAGTGGCAAATATTTAAATATTTAATGAACCTGCAGTGGATGTAACACCACGACCCTCCCTTCCTCTCTCTAGCCTCACCTCTCCTCCCTATCTCTTCGGCCATCTCCTGCTTCTCTCCTCCTTCTCTCCTCACCTCTCTCCTCGCGTCTCTACTCCTTCTCTCCTCCCTCTCTCCTCGGCCATCTCCTCCTTCTCTCCCCCTCCCCCCCATCCGTCTCCTCCCTCTCTCTTCACCTCTCCTCCACCTCTCCTCCCTCTCTCTTCATCTCTCCTCCTTCTCTCCTCACCTCTCCTCCATCTCGCCCATCTTCTCCCCTCCTCTCCTCTCTCTAGTGGATGCGACGCACCATCAACCATAGGTTCACTTATACATGTCCCCCTCTCGCCTCCTCTCCTCCTCGCCCCCGTCACCCCCTCCTCAGCCCCCGCTTCCCCCTCCCTCCTGTGTGTAGCTCAGCTGGTGGAGCATGGCATTAACACTGCTATGGTTGGGGTTTCTATTCCGACTGGGGACACCCATGCTGAGAGTCACGTGAGGGACGCTCAGTGTTGTAGGAAGCTTTGGATAAAAGCATGCAACATGACCGTCACCACAATGGGAAGATAACCTTTACCGTGTCTTTGTGTGTGTGTCTGTGTGTGTGTGTGTGCGTGTGTGCGTGTGTGTGTGTGTGTGTGTGCAGTGTTCAGGGAACCATACACGGTGCGTGTGGCCGACCAGCGGTCCATGCGGGGCAACGTGGCCGTGTTCAAGTGCCTGATCCCCCCCGCGGTGCAGGAGTACGTGAGCGTGGTGTCCTGGGAGAGAGACACCGTCTCCATCACGACAGGTACAGCCCTCCGCCGACGTGTGTGTGTGTGTGTGTGTGTGTGTGTGTAACTATGCGGTGTGTGTGTGTGTGTGTGCGTCTGTGTAACCATGTGTTGTGTTGTGTGTGTGTGTGTGTGTGTGTGTGTGTGTGTATGAGGTGTATATTGTTAAGAAATTAAAATCTGCTTGCTCTCATCTCCTGTTCAGTGATCAGTGACCACACGCCCACACACAAACACACACACACATGCACGCACGCACGCACGCACACACACAGACACACACACACACACACACACACACACACACACACACACACACATAAACACCGCCCTCCCTCCTCTCCTGCCTTCCCATGTTCTACTTCCACCTCCTCTTTTTCACCTCCGTCTTCGTCCTGCTCCTCCTTCTCCTTGACACAGGTCCTCACACATTGTGATCGAAGCTGTCTGTCCTGTCTGTTTATACATTATAAATGTACAGTGTGTGTACGCTTATACATATTTTATTCTAGAATGGGAGCAACTGCAACCACCCAATTTCTCCCTGGGGATCAATAAAGTATTTCTGATTGTGATATCTCCCTCACTCTCTCGCTCTCGCTCTCTCTCTCTCTCTCTCTCTCTCTCTCTCTCTCTCTCTCTCTCTCTCTCTCTCTCTCTCTCTCTCTCACTCTCTCTCTCTCTCTCTCTCTCTCTCTCTCTCACTCTCTCTCTCTCTTGCTCTCTCTCTTTCACTCTCTCTCTCACTCTCTTGCTCTCCCTCACTCTCTCTCTCTCTCTCTCTCTCTCTCCCCCCCTCCCTCTCTCTCTCTCGCTCTCTCTCGCTCTCTCTCGCTCTCTCTCGCTCTCTCTCTCTCTCTCTCTCTCTCTCTCTCTCTCTCTCTCTCTGGTGTCTACAGCTGTGATATGTTCCTCCATCACATATAAAAGTGTCTCCTCTCTCTCTCTCCGCCTCGTCCTTGAACAACCAGGCCACAATTAGACACTCCCAACATCCATCTTCATTAACCTCATTCTTATCTGTGTGTGGTTGCCTGTGTGTGTGTGTGGGTGCGTGCACGCATGTGTGTGTGTGTGTGTCATTCGTAATACAATGGGTCCTTACGTGAGGCAAACAGAGTTTATGATTATATAATGTGTATGGAGCTTGTTGTTCGATATATCATGATGATGCATTTGTTGCCTTCTAAACGTGGGGATGAGAGGAGAGGAGAGAAGAAGAGAGGAGAGGAGAGGAGAGAAGAAGAGAGGAGAGAAGAGGGAGGAGAGGAGAGAAGAGGGAGGAGAGGAGAGAAGAGGAGAGAAGAGAAGAGGAGAGGGAGGAGAGGAGGGAAGAGGAGAGGGAGGAGAGGAGAGAAGAGGGAGGAGAGGAGAGAAGAGGAGAGGAGAGAAGAGGAGAGGGAGGAGAGGAGGGAAGAGGAGAGGGAGGAGAGGAGAGAAGAGGGAGGAGAGGAGAGAAGAGGGAGGAGAGGAGAGGAGAGAAGAGGAGAGGGAGGAGAGGATTGGAGTGGAGAGAAGAGGAAAAGAGAGGTGAGGGGTGGGGAGGAGAGGAAAAGCGGAAAGAAAAGGGAGGAGAGGAGCAGAGAGAAGAGGAGAGGAGAAGAGGAGTGGAGGGGAGAGGGAGGAGAGGAAGGAAGAGAGGAGGAGAAGAGATGTGGAGGGTAGGATGGGAGAGGGAGGAGAGGGAGGTGCATGGATGGGAGGAGAGGAGAGTGGAGCAGAAGAGAGGGAGAGAGGGCGAGGAGGAAGGGGAGGAGAGGGAGAGAGGAGTAAAGGAGAAAGAAGAAAGGGAAGCAAGGAGGGTAGTAGGGCAAGAATGGCCTCAGGTCGCGACAGATGGAGTTTTATATTTTGTGTACACACACACATACACACTCACACACGCACATACACACGTGCACACATGCATACACACATATGCATACATACACATGCACACACACATGCACACACATGCATTCAAATACATGCAAACACACACATACACACCGCTAACACATGCAAACACAAACACACACACACAAAAGCACAAACACAGACAAATGAATACACACACATTCATGCATACAAACATGCATACACACACCCGCACACCCACACACACACACACACACACACACACACACACACACACACACACACCTAATTGCACACATCTGATACACTGACGTACAAATACACCTTCTCTCACTCTCTGCCACTTGCTCACACTCTCTTACACACCCTGTCGCTCTCTTACCTTCCTTCACACACTCTCACCCACACCCTCTCCATTTCAATGTAGAGCAGTTTGTGAACAGCAAGACAAACACAAAACAAAACCTCCTGCGGATCTCTTGAGGAGTTCAGTGGACACCCACAAGTCACCAGATGAAGTCTGGGAGGAAAGGGAGACAACACAACAAATGTGTTGGTGTGTGCGTGTGTGTGTGTGTGTGTGTGTGTGTGTGTGTGTGTGTGTGTGTGTGTGTGTGTGTGTGTGTGTGTGTGTGTGTGTGTGTGTGTGTGTGTGTGTGTGTGTGTGTGTGTGTGTGTGTGTGTGTTTGTGCGTGTTTAGTTTTGTAGACAGGTATTTTGTGGTAGTATGTTGTTGTATGTGAATAGGGGTATGTAGTGTGTATGTATTGTGTAGTTGTTTGTGATTTGGGGTATGCAGTGTGTATGTAGTGTGTAGTGTGTGGGGTTTGTGATTAGGGGTATGTAGTATGTAGTGTGTAGTTGTGGTGTGTGATTAGGGGTATGTAGGTCACTTAATGAGCAGTGAGTGTGAGGAAGGATAGTTACATTCACATGCTTGCTGAACACTCCTGCACACACAAACACAAACACACATTAACATATCACAACACAGACACACACACGTGACAGTGACACATCCACACGACAACGGACACACCAACAGAGACACACAACCTCACACACACTCACAGGGCCTTTAACCTTTGACCCTGACCTGAGCAGACGATGACCTCATCAACTGAAGACACAGGAACGGCAGTCGCCTCAATGTAACAACACATCATATTAATATTAATAATAATAATAATATCAAGCAGGAAAACAGCATCACATCTGTCTCAGGGGCCCAGGGTCTGCTGCACATTGAAATGATTTCCACTCACAGATGGATGCACAGTGACACAGAGACACACACACACACACACACACACACACACACACACACACGCACACACACACACACACACACACACACACACACACACACACAC
>NC_082388.1:26066210-26068710 GCF_031168955.1 Gadus macrocephalus
TCTGTGGGTGTCTGTGGGTCTCACTCTCTGTGGGTGTCTGTGGGTCTCACTCTCTGTGGGTCTCACTCTCTGTGGGTCTCACTCTCTGTGGGTCTCACTCTCTGTGGGTGTCTGTGGGTCTCTGTGTCGGGTTGGGTGGCAGGCAGCGTGGGGTTAAGAAATAGGATTTACCCCCCCCCCCCCCACTCTCTCTCGTTGTTTAGGCTGCCTAAAGACGGATTAGTGTACAGATTACAGACTTTACTGAGGAAACCCTTATTCATTTATATATTTATATATACTTATCACGGCGCATCTTACCACTGCTTTCTACTTCTCAGTAATACACACTAATACACACACACACACACACACACACACACACACACACACACACACACACACACACACACACACACACACACACACACACACACACACACACACACACACACACACACACACACTATGCATGTACTTGATCCCTTGCTTGACAATGAGAGTGATTTTCTTATAATCCTCTCCTACCTCTTTCCTATTCTCATTCGTCTCCTTTTGTGCTCCACATTCAGTGTCAATCCAGACGTGTAATTCACGACGATTAATGAGTTAAATCACAAGCAACTGACTACTATGATTAAGTCTCCTGCGACAAGCTGACACCTATTGTTACTTCTCTCAGGGATCAGGCTTCAATCGCTGTTTTTACGAAACACAAATTGGTATCTTAAAATCTCCTCGACCAAAACAAGAGTGTTCTGGTCACCTAGCAACCGATGTGTATGTTTACTGATGCTAGCGGTACCAGCGTGGGCTCAGCGGACGACTACAAAGTGTAAACACTCCAGCCAATCAGATTCACTACCTATAGTCGCTGTGGGTGTCTGTAGGTGTCTGTAGGCCACCCGGATGTCCACATATGGGCGTGCCTGACGGTGGTGTAAACACTCCAGCCAATCAGATTCACTACCTATAGTCGCTCTCGCTCTCTCCGCTCTGGTTGGATCCAGTTTGTAGAAAGAAACCTATTCTCTGATTTTCAGATTTTCAGGCCGTTAGGGGGGAGAAGGGGGAGGTAATGGGGGAGGTAAGAGAGGAGAAGGGGGAGTAGGTGAGGGGAGGTCAGAGACGAGGAGGTGAGGGGGGTAACCGGAGGAATCCCAGTGGTCAACAGCGTATCATGTTCCTACACGACCTCTCATCAGACCTATTGATCCAGCAGTCCATTAAACGATCAACTGCACATAAAGGAAATATCAACAGGGCCGCTCTACTTGATTGATTACCAGAGAGAGAGGGCGAGCGAGGTGAAAGACACCGTGACAGAGACAAGCGAGAGAGAGAGAGAGAGAGAGAGAGAGAGAGAGAGAGAGAGAGAGAGAGAGAGAGAGAGAGGGAGAGAGGGAGAGAGAGAGAGAGAGAGAGAGAGAGAGAGAGAGAGAGAGAGAGGGAGAGAGGGCAAGCGAGGTGGAAGAGAGAGAGCGTGAAAGAGAGGCAGCTAGATGTAGTATTATATCTGAAGACGACGAGTCCTCAGAGTCTGTTGCACGCTGTGACCTGGACCTGGTCTCTACTGCTGGGGTCTGGGTGGAGCTGGTCTACTGCTGGGGGTCTTAAGATACATATTTTATATATTATTATATATATTTATATATATGTATATATATACCGTTTATATATATATAAATATATATATATACCGTTTATAAATATATATATATATATATATATATATATATATATATATATATATATATATATATATATATATATATATATTATTATGCATGATTTATTTTCAGTCCCACATGCTCTGCCTGTGTGGTGATTTTGAAAACAGAGACAAAACCAAAACATTGAAGGTATGAGTATGTGTGTCATGTTTATGTGTGTCATCTTTGTGTGTGTCGTGTGTGTGTGTGTGTGTGTGTGTGTGTGTGTGTGTGTGTGTGTGTGTGTGTGTGTGTGTGTGTGTGTGTGTGTGTGTGTGTGTGTGTGTGTGTGTGTGTGTGTGTGTGTGTGTGTGTGTGTGTGTGTTTGTGTGTGTGTGTGTGTGTACCACAAGCCTCCTAATGGGGACCAGTCTAATGCAGCCCACAGCCCCCAGGCGCCCACACACACACACACACACACACACACACACACACACACAAGCACGCACGCATGAACGCACATCCACACACACACACACACACACACACACACACACACATACACACACACACACACACACACACACACACACACACACACACACACACACACACACACACACACACACACAAGCACGCAAGCATGAACGCACATCCACACACACACACACACTCACACACACACACACACACACTCAAACCGTCTGCTGGTGGAGGTTGTACTCTCGGTCCTGATGTCAGGATGTTCAGACAGACTGACGGTCATCTTTCTGGCGTTAATCCCATCGTTCAGCGAATTAAAAGTCTTTAATGACACTCAGGACAGAGTGGCTTTTGCCGCGTGTGTGCGCGCGTGCGCTCGCGTGCGT